>NC_142477.1:27262602-27565632 GCF_049115385.1 Moschus berezovskii | reverse complement strand
AATTCTAGCTGCCACATTCACACTCACTTCAGAAAATGAATGATGCGGAAAAAAGATGTGGTTACAACAAATCCAGCTTCTATCTCACTGTCTGGAACTTGAACTTTATAATAACAACTGTTCTGCTATCTACAGGTTCCTGGATAAAGTAGTTTTCCCTGTTTCAAGCTCTACAGTTGAGGCAAAGAAGCTAGTAGAAGGTTGCCAATGCAGGTCAGGTAAGCAAAACCAGGGTACATATTTAAACATAAAATTCATTAACTCAATTTATAAAGTATAATGGGCACAGATATTTGCCAACTAATGCTATTATCATTATTATCTTGCATGAATACTATATACTCAATTAATACCAGTTTTGACATTTGTCTTTTAGTTACAAAAATAACCTCAAAAATAAATATTTGTACATCAGACATGCTTATATTTAACCCATGAGAATAAATACCTACGAGTAAAAAGTAAAATGGGTCTACTGCACTGCAAGCAGATTCTTTACCGACTGAGCTACAAGGGAAGCCCTTGAGTTAGTAATGCTGTCTAAATACCTTATCCTCTGCAACCTTCTTCTCCTTATGCCTTCAGTCTTCCCCAGCATCAAGATCTTCTCCAATAAGTCAGCTCTTCATATCAGAGTGTCAAAGTATTGGAGCTTCAGCTTTAGCATCAGTTCTTTCAATGAATATTCAGGGTTGATTTCTTTTAGGATTGACTGATTTGATCTCCTTTCAGTCCAAGGGACTCTTAAGAGTCTTCTCCAAAACCACACTTTGAAAGTATCAGTTCTTCAGTGCTCAACCTTTTTATGGTCCAAATCTAACATCTGTACAAGACTACTGGAAAAGCCATAGCTTTGACAATGTGGACCTTTGTCAGTAAAGTGATGGTTCTGCTTTTTAATACACTGTCTAGGTTTGTCATAGTTTTTCTTCCAAGAAGCAAGTGTCTTTATTTTCGTGGCTGCAGTCACCATCCGCAGTGATTTTGAAGCCCTAGAAAAATAAAATCTGTCACTATCTCCAATTTTTCCCCTTCTATTTACCATGAAATGATGGGACCAGATGCCATGATCTTAGTTTTTGGAATATTGAGTTTCAAGCCAGCTTTTTCACTCTCCTCTTCAGCCTCATCAAGAAGGTCCCTCTTTAGTTCCTCTTTGGTTTCTGCCATTAGAATGGTATTATCTTCATATCCAAGGTTGTTGATATTTTTCCTAGCAATCTTGATTCCAGCTTGTGTGATTCATTCACCCCAGCATTTCACATGATGTAGTCTACCTATAAGTTAAATAAACAGAATGACAGTATACAACCTCTCCCAGTTTTGAATGAGTCCATTATTCCATGTCCAGTTCCAGCTGTTGCATCTTGACCTGCATACAGGTTTTGCAGGAGGCAGGTAAGGTGGTCTGGTATTCCCATCTCTTTAAGAATTGTCCAGTTTGTTGTGATCCACATAGTCAAGGGTTTTAATGTGGTCAATAAAGTATAAGCAGATGCTTTTCTGAAATTCTCTTGATTTTTCTACGATCCAACAGATGGCAATTTTATGTCTGGCTCCTCTGCCTTTTCTAATTCCAACTTGTACATCTGGAAGTTCTCAGTTCACAAACTGCTGAACCCTAGCTTGAAAGATTTTGAGCATAACCTTGCTAGCATGTGGAATGAGCACAATTGTATAGCAGTTAGAAGATGCTTTGGCATTGCCCTTTGGGGGGAATAGAATGAAAACTGACCTTTTCCAATCCTGTGGTCACTGCTGAGTTTTCCAAATTTGCTGATATATTGTATGCAGTACTTCAACGGCATTTTTCAGGATTTTAAATAGCTGAGCTGGAATTCCATCACTTCCACTAGCTTTGTTTGTAGTGATGCTTTCAAAGGGCCACTTGACTTCACACTCCAGGGTGTCTGACTTTAGGAGAGTAACTGCACCATTGCAGTTACACAGGTCGTTAATACTTTTTTGTATAACTCTTCTGTGTATTCTTGTCACCTCTTCTTAATCTTTTCTGCTTCTGTTAGGTCCTTACTGTTTCTGTTGAATCATGCCCATCCTTTCATAAAATATTCCCTTGATATCTCCAATTATCTTGAAGAGATTGAAAGAAATTGAGAAAAAATTTTTCTTGAAAGACTCTAGTCTTTTCCATTCTATTGTTTTCCTCTGTATCTTTCATTGTTCACTTAAGGAGGCCTTCTTATCTCTCTTTGCTATTCTCTGGAACTCTGCATTCAGTTGGGTATACTTTTCCCTTTCTCCCTTTTGTTTCACTTTTCTTCTCTCAGCTGTGTGGGAAGCCTCCTCAGACAACCACTTTGCCTTCTTGCATTTCTTTTTCTTGGGGATGATTTTGATCACTGCCTCTTGGATAATGTTATGAATCTCTGCCCATAGTTTTTCAGGCACTGTGTCAACCAGATCTAATCCCTTGAATCTATTCATCACCTCCACCGTATAATCATAAGAAATTTGATTTAGGTCACACCTGAATGGCTTAACCATTTTCCCTACTTTCTTCAACTGAAGTTTGAATCTTGCAATGAGAAGCTCATGATATGAACCACAGTCAGCTCTAGGTCTTGTTTTTGCTGACTGTATATAGCTTTTCCATCTTCGCCTGCAAAGAATATAATTAATCTATTTTCAGTATTGACTATCTGGTGATGACCATGTATAGAGTCATCCTTTGTCATCCTTTGTTTTGCTGGAAGAGGGTGTTAGCTATGACCAGTGTGTTCTTTTTACAAGACTCTGTTAGTCTTTGCTCTGCTTCGTTTTGTATTCCAAGGCCAAACTTACCTATTGCTCCAGTATCTGTTGACTTCCTACTTTTGCATTCCAACCCCCTATGATGAAAAGGACATCTTTATTTTATGTTATTTCTAGAAGGTCTTGTAGATATTTATGAAATGGATCAAACTTCAGTCTCTTCAACATTAATGGTTGGGGCATAGGCTTGGATTACTGTGATATTAAATGATTTCCCTTGGAAATGAACCAGTTAACAAATGAATAATAAATTTTTTCAAATAAAAAATAATATCCAGTCTAAAAAAAACTTGAATCTCTGCCAGACTGTATTTTTACATGAATAAAGTAAAAATGTAATCATAATAAGTGAGGAATAACTCAGAATCATCTTGTCCAAAGTTTTGATAATTTTTAGTCTTACTGTTCATGAGTTATCAATTGTGATACAAAAAACCAAATTTCCTCAAGGTTCCTAATTAAAGAATAGAACCTACCTTTCTAAGAAAAAAGTAAATTCAGTAAGAGTTCAGTTCTGAGAGTTTGAAGCCTATACTTCTGTATACTTCTATAAAATCTGATTTGTGTTTGGAGAGCAATAAAGTCTGTATAAGATAATAAAAAAAAAAAAAAAAGAAGTGAATAGAAAAAAAAAAGTTTATATAGATTCTATATATACGTGTGTATATATATATATACACACACATTTATATGTATGCAAATTTAATAGCATGCAAAGTTCAAACTTTATGTTGTTGCTGTTGCTGAGTCACTTCAGTCATGTCCGACTCTGTGTGACTCCATAGACGGAAGCCCACCAGGCTCCCCTGTCCCTGGGATTCTCCAGGCAAGAACACAAACTTTATACCTACTGCTAAATTTACATCCAATAATATTTACCCCCCAAAATACTAATACTAAATGTATTATTTCTCTCATTAAAAACCTTTATTTTTTTCAGTCTGTTTTTATCTCAAGTTATCCTGACATCTTTTATGTTGTCAGTTGCTCAGTCACGTCTGACATTTTGTGACCCCCCTATAGACTGCAGAACTCCAGGCTTCCCATTCTGTGCTCTAAACAATTGCTCTGAACTTTTTCATGTATCATATGGAAGATTAAAACATTTTAGCAGAGGCTAGCAGAAATTTATGTGTGTGTGTGTTCTGTCCCTCAGTTGTGTTTGACTCTCTGTGATCCCCTAGACTGTAGCCCATCAGGCTGTTCTGTCCATGGGATTTCCTAGGAAAGAATTCTGGAATAGGTCTCCATTTCCTCCTCCAGGGGATCTTCCAGACCCAGTGATCAAACCTGTGACTCCTGTTTCTCCTGTATTGGCAGGCAAATTCCTTACCACTGAGTCACCCGTGAACCCCACAGAAATTTAAGTGCATGTAATAACGTTTCATTTTTTCCTACTCCTTTCCTAAGAAGAAAAACCTAAATAAGAAAAAGTCTTATCTGGTGTTATAAGTATATGGAAAGGCATCAACTTGATTGCATTAATGTTAAAAAATAACACCTTATTATCTTGAATTAAACTCAGGGAAATTCAATTTCTAATTCAAGAGAAGTTCCAATTCAAATTGAAATTCTCTATTATGGAACCTAATATCCCCCTGAGAGTTATCTCATCATTGAGTAAAACAAAGGTCTGAGTTCATGTTCAGTATCTCAGAATTAGCTAAGGAAAACATTTTTTAATCCATTTTTTTTTGGTCAGAAATTCTGGGAGACTACTTTCCCACATATTTAATGTTCTGGGATGTACAGAAAGTTATACATTAGAGTAGGGGTACACTGGAAATAATTTGGCAGACTTCAGAGCATCCATACATAGTTTGGTAAAATGTAGTTGCATGCAATATATATTATAATAAAAAATAAAATACACTAGAGAACAAATGTATGGATACAAGGGGGGAAAGATGGGGGAGTTGGACGAATAGGGAGTTTAGGATTGACATATATACACTACAGTGTATAAAGCAGATGATTAATGAGAATCTACTGTATAGCATAAGGGACTCTACTCAATGCTCTGTAGTCACCTAAATTGGAAAGAAATCGATTGGGGCTGGTATGCGGGGATGACCCAGAGGGAGGATAAGGGGAGGAGGGAGGTGGGAGGGGGGTTCGGGAGAGGGAACTCATGTACACCCGGGGCGGATTCATGTCAATGTATGGCAAAAACCAACCAATATAATATTGTAAAATAATTAGCCTCCAATAAAAATAAAAAAAAAGAATAATATCATTCATGAATATAAACACAATACATCTAAACAAAATTTTAGCTGCATGATCCTAAAATATGTAAAAGGGATAATATAATATGAGAAAGCTGTGTTTATCCCATGAGTGTAGAAAAAAAAAGCAATATAATTCAATAAAAAAAGAGAAAATTCACAAAAATAAATAAAATACAAGATGATAAGGGTATATTAAATGTTAACTGTAAGTAGATTTTAATGAATTATTAATACTTTTAAAATAGCTTACTTTAATTATAAATAATTTTTTATATCAGCATTAACACTGGAAATGACCTCATGTAGTTTTGATGATAAACTTTAATAATGGTCTTTTCAAATTTTAGATATAGGCACAACTGTATGCAGGTCAAGAAGCAACACTTAGAACCAGACATGGAACAATGGACAGGTTCTAAATTGGGAAAGGAGTACATCAAGGCTGTATATTGTCACCCTGCTTCTTTAACTTATATGCAGAGTACATCATGTGAGATGCCCAGCTGGATGAATCACAATTGGAATCAAGATTGCAGGGAGAAATATCAATAACCTCAGATACACAGATGACACCACCTTTATGGCAGAAAGCAAAGAGGAACTGAAGAGCCTCTTGATGGAAGTGAAAGAGGAGAGTGAAAATGGTGACTTAAAACTCAGCATTCAAAAAACTACATCCAGTCCCATTCAGTTCAGTTCAGTTCAGTTCAGTCGCTCAGTCGTGTCCGACTCTCCGTGACCCCATGAACCACAGCACGCCAGGCCTCCCTGTCCATCACCAACTCCCGGAGTTCACTCAAACTCATGTCCATCGAGTCGGTGATGCCATCCAGCCATCTCATTCTCTGTCGTCCCCTCCTCCTCCCACCCCCAATCCTTCCCAGCATCAGAGTCTTTTCCAGTGAGTCAACTCGTCGCATGAGGTGGCCAAAGTATTGCAGTTTCAGCTTCATCATCAGTCCTTCCAATGAACACCCAGGATTGATCTCCTCTAGAATGGACTGGTTGGATCTCCTTGCAGTACAAAGGACTCTCAAGAGTCTTCTCCAGCACCACAGTTCAAAAGCATCAATTCTTCGGTGATCAGCTTTCTTCACAGTCCAACTCTCACATCCATACATGACCACGGGAAAAACCATAGCCTTGACTAGACGGACCTTGGTTGGCAAAGTAATGTCTCTGCTTTTTAATATACTATCAAGGTTGGTCATAACTTTCCTTCCAAGGAGTAAGCGTCTTTTAATTTCATGGCTGCAATCAGCATCCGCAGTGATTTTGGAGCCCAAAAAAATAAACTCTGATACTGTTTCCCCTGTATTTCCATCTATTTCCCATGAAGTGATGGGACCAGATGCCATGATCTTTGTTTTCTGAATGTTGAGCTTCAGGCCAACCTTTTCACTCTCCTCTTTCACTTTGATCAAGAGGCTTTTGAGTTCCTCTTCACTTTCTGCCATAAGGGTAGTGTCATCTGCATATCTGAGGTTATTGATATTTCTCCCGGCAATCTTGATTCCAGCTTGTGCTTCTTCCAGCCCAGCGTTCCTCATGATTTACTCTGCATATAAGTTAAATAAGCAAGGTGACAATATACAGCCTTGACGCACTCCTTTTCCTATTTGGAACCAGTCTGTTGTTCCATGTACAGTTCTGACTGTTGCTTCCTGACCTGCATACAGGTTTCTCAAGAGACAGGTCAGGTGGTCTGGTATTCCCATCTCTTTCAGAATGTTCCACAGCTTATTGTGATCCACACAGTCAAATGCTTTGGCATAGTCAATGAAGCAGAAATAGATGTTTTTCTGGAACTCTCTTGCTTTCTCCATGATCCAGCGGATGTTGGCAATTTGATCTCTGGTGCCTCTGCCTTTTCTAAAACCTGCTTGAACATCTGGGAGTTCAGGGTTCACATATTGCTGAAGCCTGGCTTGTAGAATTTTGAGCATGACTTTACTGGCATGTGAGATGAGTGCAATTGTGCGGTAGTTTGAGCATTCTTTGGCATTGCCTTTCTTTGGGATTGGAATGAAGACTGACCTTTTCCAGTCCTATGGCCACTGCTGAGTTTTCCAATTTTGCTGGCATATTGAGTGCAGCACTTTCACAGCATCATCTTTCAAGTTTTGAAATAACTCAACTGGAATTCCATCACCTCCACTAGCTTTGTTCGTAGTGATGCTTTCTAAGGCCCACTTGACTTCACATTCCAAGATGTCTGGCTCTAGGTCAGTGATCACGTTATCATTACTTCATGGCAAATAGATGGAGAAATAATGGAAATAGTGACAAACTTTATTTTGGGGGGCTCAAAATTCACTGCAGATGGTGACTGCAGCCATGAAATTAAAAGATGCTTGCTCCTTGGAAGACAGGCTATGACCAACCAAGACAGCATATTAAAAAGCAGAGACATTACTTTGCCAACAGTGGTCCATATACTCAAAGCTAGGGTTTTACCCGTAGTCATGTATGGATATGAAAACTGGACCATAAAGAAGGCTGAACACCAAAGAATTTATGTTTTTGAACTGCTGTGTTGGTGAAGACTCTCAAGAGTCACTTGGACTTCAAGGAGATCAAACCAGTCAATCCTAGAGGAAAACAGTGCTGAATGCTCATTAAAAGGACAATGCTGAACCTCCAATAATTTGGCCAGCTGATGTGAAGAACTGACTCATTGAAAAAGACTCTGATGCTGGGAAAGACTGAAGGCAAATGGAGAAGGAGACAACAGAGAATGAGATGTTTGGATGGTACCACCGACTTGACAGACCTGAGTTTCAGCAAGCTACAGGAGTTGGTGATGGACAGGGAAGCCTGGAGTGCTGCAGTCCAGGGGGTCACAAAGAGTCAGATACGACCGAGTGACTGAACTGAACAACTGTATAATTTTTACTTAGTAACATCTTTTTAACGTCTTTTAAAAATTTACAACAGATGAAATTAAATGATGTTACTTTTTCTCTATGGGCAACTGTACCATTTCAATGACCTTGTAAATAAATTAAATTAATCTGAATCCACTTAATGTGTTAACCACCCATTTAATCTATTAATATCAGGAATTTAAAACTAACAAAAAGCCCCATTTTGCAGCTTGTCTATCTTGGCAGGGTTATAATTCTGGGAGTTTGTTTGGAGAATGTTAAAAGGGATAACAGCTACAAAAATACAGGACTGCTATCTGGAATCAAACCAGCTATGAGACCACTAGTGGCCATATTTCTTGGACTATGTGTCATTCTCTTTGGCTCCTGGAACAAGAACACATCTGTTCATTCCAGGAGTCGTTTGTCTAAGACACTCTTGAAATAAGTGTCCCAGAGATGAAAAGTTCCTTGGCTATAGGCACCATATAGTGACAAAATACTGACTGCTAAACCGAATTCACATGCTTTCTAATTTCTGGGCTCATGGGACACAGTGTCAGGCCGTGTTCTGATGGAACCACAGACTAAAGACTTCCCACCATGTCTACTGCCTCTGAAAGCAACATCCCTGGGGGATATTGTCCAGCTTTCCTGGGGTAGCTTGGATTTGTGGTCTATGTAGCATATTTTCATATCAGTAAAAGTGAAGAACAATTTCTTATTGAATAGGTGTTAAAATTATTGAAGAGACATAACAATGTTTTTCAAATATGTAACTCTTGTCCCAAATGATTACATTAAGTTTAAATAAAAGCTTGGATCTTCCTGACCCAGGAATCAAACCTGGGTCTCCTGCATTTCAGGGAGGTTCTTTACCAACTGAGCTACCAGGGAAGCCCAGATATCCTCACAAAATACTATAAATTAGGTACTTTGGTTAGATATGTCTTACAGAAGGGGGAATTTAAGTGCAGAAAACTCAAAGGACTTGCCCAAGAAAACAGCTAGTGAACAGCCTCAGGCATTCTGGTGTCAAAGTCTGTGCTTGGAGTCTCAAATCTAATGCTTTCTTATTTAAACCAACAAGAAAAGGCATAAATACATTTAAGGAGAAGGAATCTGGATACTTCACAAAAACAAGTAGAGGAGAAAATACATACCCAATCAGCCCAAGATTTATAAACAATATTCCCAACAGAAAATTCACAATTTGCTTAATACTCCTCAGAAATATTTATCACTGTTCTCCTATCTTGCCTGGGCATTAGTTTATGTTTCTCAAATCTTTAGTGTTTAACAGGTTGTTCCTCTCCCAGTGTCAGCTGTTAATCCAATTCAGGCATTTTTTGTCTACTTATGTCCATAAGCTTTGATCAAGATTTTGAGTACTTAAGCTATATATCATTTCCAAAGAGTTGAATTGGATTGAGTGAATTACTGGAGTCCTTTATCTCCTTATCTGCATAAGAAAGATTTGTAGGTCTAAGGCTGATTACACCTAGACATATGCTGAAAATTCATCTTATGATCCATTTGTAATATCTTCTTCATTCTTCATTATTATTGGGAGTATAGTTAGTAATTTAACTCAAAAAGTTTTAAAGTTGAAAAATGAAGTATGATATGATAAATGAAACTTTCTGAACAGCTCAAATGACCTACTAAATGTGTAAACACACAATATTTCCTAAGTAGGGATTAATCCTACTTAGTTTATCAAAACTGCATATTTAGCATTCTAGTCTGACTTCCTGTCTCCTCCCTAACAAGGAGACTGAAGATTTGACTTATGCTTTCTATTGAATAGTGTCATTGTTATAAATGAGAAGGACATCCCCTGCCTTCTGGATTCTTATTTCACTTGCAAAATAATATCAGAGGATAAAATGTATTGATTATATAAGAAACTTCCTTCAAAATGCAAATAGTTATATGAATAATGTAATCATCTTTTAATTTTAAAACTCAAAATTTACAAAAATGATTCCTATTAACAAAATGTTTAAATAACAGCTCAGATGTGAAAAGTTTAAGTTTTGGAGATACAACATAAAGACAATGCAATTATGAGAGATTCCAAATATTATATCCAGTTACCTAACAAATATGTATTACCTGTATAACAGTGAAAGTCATGTCCAACTCTTTGTGACCCCATGGACTATATAGTCCATGGAATTTTCAGGCCAGAATACTGGACTGGGTACCCTTTCCCTTCTCCAAGGGATCTTCCCAACACAGGGATCGAACCCTGATCTCCCTCACCACAGTGGATTCTTTACCAGCTGAGCCACAAGGGAAGTCCAAGAACACTGGAGTAGGTAATCTATCCCTTCTCCAGCAGATCCTCCCGACCCAGGAATTGAACAGAAGTTTCCTGCATTGCAGGTGGATTCTTTACCAACTGACCTATCAGGGAAGCCATATGAATACATTGAAGAAAACTTTTAAAAACTCAATATATTATTGAAAAATAGATATTCTCATCTTTGTTAATTAACATGAAATAATCATTATCAATGGAAACAGATTTATCATTCTAATGGGAAGTCAACAATCTAGAAAATACAGAGTAAGCAGGCATATTATACAGATTACATGACTAGTTTGTTATTAAGAAGCATGTTTAGTGCATCATTAACATAAAACTCTTACAAAACATTTTCCTAAATTTGTGGTTTTTTGAACTAGGTTTAATTCCAAAGTGAGCCAGGGTTCATGGGTTGTTCGAACAGAAAATGTAAAGCTGGAATGCACTAAAACCACTGGACTGGGGGAGGTTTTTATGTCTGGTCATCTGGCAAGCCAATCCAAAACCTGCCCCCTTAATCAATTTTTGCGTACATTACACAGTATTGTCAACTATAGGACAGCAGATCTCTAGAACCCATATAATCTAGCACTACCAAAATGTTACACCCACTGAACAGCAGCTACTCATTTACTCCCTGCCCTCAGTACCTGGAAATCACAATTCTAATCACTGCTTCAAAGAATCTGAGTTACTTTATGTGCTGTGTGCTTAGTCGCTCAGTCATGTCTGACTCTGCGACCCAATGGACTGTAGCCTACCAGGCTCCTCTGTCCATGGGGATTCTCCAGGCAGAATACTGGAGTGGGTTGCCGTGCCCTCCTCCAGGAGATCTTCCCAGTCCAGGGGTCCAACCCAAGTCTCCTGCATTCTAAGCCAACAGGGAGGCCTGATTTACTTTATAGGCTAAGTGGAGTAGCAGTATTTGCCCTTCCATGACAAGCTGATGTTACTTAGCATAATTTCCTCCAGTTTCACACATGTTTCTCATATGACAGCATTCCCTTTTTTTCTAAGGCTGAATAATACCCCACTGTTTGTCTCAAAGCAGGGAGGGTGCAACATTGGGATGTTAATGGGAGGTACAAGCACTCATACAGATACTTCCTATTTTCCTTTTTAGTATTTTCTTTTGCACACAGGTATTACAGAGATATCTTCAAATAAATAATTTAGAATTTTAGTGTATTTGCAAAGCAGAATTAAGAGCTCTCTTATGGCCATAGTCATCTATTTACCATGACACCAGTCAGCACTGGTTTGTGTGTGCTTTCTCCTGCTGATTTCGGCTAAATAGATGCTACCAAAAGGGTAACAAATGAGTTGTTTAGTTAATTAGGGTCAGAGTTTTTCCAAGTGAGTGTATAAGAGCAGGTAAAGGCATTAGAGTTGACAATATTAAAGGGAAAGCTTCTATGGTTTCCATAATATTTGATTTTTGAAAGAATAGAAGTCAGTCCATAAAGGGCAGATGTGTAAAAAGGAGTTAAAAGCTAGAGAAGGAATAGACTGCACCTGCTCATGAATCAAATGTGAAGCCTTCCCTGTAAAACCTATATGAAATGAAAATTTATCCTCAGGAATGTTTATTCTGCCCTCTGCTTTATTTTTTACTATAGCACTTATTTCATTTTAATATAGTAAATAATATTTATTTTCATAAACTCTATTTCCCATTTCCACACCCCCGAGAAACATAAGCATATTTTTTATCCCCCCAATGTTTTATCCAAGAGTTCCAAGAATACAATATTGTTCTTTAATCACTATACCTGTCATAAGACTAGCTCAGAGAAGCAATGGTTATATTGTATTCTTAAAACTAAGGATAACCAACAAACAGAAATGCTGTGATTAGAATTGCTGAGTTTATTAAACTGAGAATAGAATGTAAATTTATTCTTCTCCATAACCTCTGCTCATCAGGCATTTCTTTGGAATTGAGGCAAAGATTCAGGCTAAAGGACAAAAGAGGCAGTGGCAATTGGCCTTAAAGACCCTGGAGATACAGAAGTTTCTTTGGAAGTCAAGGAATGACCCTTTTGTCACTGGAAATACACCCTAATTATATTAACAAATAATGCATGCACCCTCTTTGTTCTCATCAAACCCTGTTTCTTTAGAAGTTCTTTCCAGAAAAGAATAAGGGTAATAAGGAGGGTAAAATAACAGATAAAATTATCTTTCTGAGCATTTATCCTTAGTTTTATTATCTTGCCTTTATTTTCATTTAGTTGGAATTAAATTATTATCTCATAAAACAGGACAATGATACTATCACTGCTCTTGTTTTACAGTTGGAAGAATAATATTCCATGTTATCACACCCTGAATTTCAATATTTATAAAGTCAGAAATAAATATTTTTACACTGGAGGATGCAGTGGAAGAAGAAATACCAAGCAGTATAGACAACACTTTCCTATCACCTTGACTTCATTATATCCTAGCAGAAAAATAAAACAGCTCAAACTAAGATTATTGTGATTAGTTCTGGATGTTTACAAAGGTGCAAATATGATTTAATAATCAGATTCATATTATATTATCAAATAGAGGAACTACTTGAAATTCAAGATTCCATTTATGTTAAAGCTAACATAGAGAATATCACTAGTCATAAAACTAGTTTTTGGCATTGCCCTATATGTAGCCATTAGAAGCTTGATCACAGATACTTGAATATTATGTGATTATTTCAAAACTAATCTGGATTAAAATTCTTTACATGAAATGTATGGAGTTTCTTGAAGCAATCTTTTTTTTTTAATTCCTGTTTTTTCAAGATGACTATTTAAATATCATGATTTATAAGAACTAGATATTTGGTGTGTATTCCCTTTCTGGCATAGGGCTCCCAAATCTCTTGGCAATTTCTAAAGGGAGAGAGCAATCAAGTTGTCTTTTGTTAACATTACTGAGGGTACTTTGGGATCCTAAACTCGGGTTGTGGGCTGGTTACCAGGAAAACCAACTATGTCATTACAGAGCAAGAACTTTCTGTACCGCCTTCCCATTCCCCCTCAGGAGAGAGGAAAGGGATTGGAGGTTGAACAAATTTCCAATGGCCAATGATATAATCGGTCACGCCTATGTAATGAAGCCTCCATAGTCCTCAAAACAATTGGGTTAGGAGAGTTTCTGACTAAGTGAACACTTAGAGAGGGTGGTGTACTTGAAGAGTGCATGGAAGCTCTGAATGCTTTCCCCATACCTTGCTCTATTCATTTCTTTCTTCTGGCTGTTCCTGAGTTATACCCTTTAATAATTAACTGGTACCTAGTCAGTAAAAAGGACTTTCCCGGTGGTCCAGTGGTTAAGAATCTGCCTGCTGATGCAGAGCATGTGGGTTTGATCCCTGGTCAGGGAACTAAGCTCCCATATGCCTCAGGGCAGCTACGCTCTGTGCCACCACTAGTGAGCCTATGAGCTCCAGAGCACACATGCCACACCTAGAGAGAAGCCTGTGGACCATAATGAACTGTACAAAAAAGATCTTCACGACCAAGATAGTCACGATAACGTGATCACTGACCTAGAGCCAGACATCTTGGAATGTGAAGTCAAGTGGGCCTTAGAAAGCATCACTACGAACAAAGCTAGTGGAGGTGATGGAATTCCAGTTGAGCTAGTTCAAGTCTTGAAAGATGATGCTGTGAAAGTGCTGCACTCAATATGCCAGCAGATTTGGAAAACTCAGCAGTGGCCACAGGACTGGAAGAGGTCAGTCTTCATTCCAATCCCAAAGAAAGGCAATGCCAAAGAATGCTCAAACTACCGCACAATTGCACTCATCTCACACGCTTGTAAAGTCATGCTCAAGATTCTCCAAGCCAGGCTTCAGCAGTATGTAAACCGTGAACTCCCAGATGTTCAAGCAGGTTTTAGGAAAGGCAGAGGCACCAGAGATCAAATTGCCAACATCCGCTGGATCATGGAGAAAGCAAGAGAGTTTCAGAAAAACATCTATTTCTGCTTTATTGACTATGCCAAAGCCTTTGACTGTGTGGATCACAATAAACTGTGGAACATTCTGAAAGAGATGGGAATCCCAGACCACCTGACCTGCCTCTTGAGAAACCTGTATGCAGGTCAGGAAGCAACTGTTAGAACTGGACATGGAACAACAGACTGGTTCCAAATAGGAAAAGGTGTACGTCAAGGTTGTATATTGTCACCTTGCTTATTTAACTTCTATGCAGAGTACATCATGAGGAACGCTGGGCTGGAAGAAGCACAAGCTGGAATCAAGATTGCCGGGAGAAATATCAATAACCTCAGATATGCAGATGACACTACCCTTATGGCAGAAAGTGAAGAGGAACTCAAAAGCCTCTTGATGAAAGTGAAAGAGGAGAGTGAAAAGGTTGGCTTGAAGCTCAACATTCAGAAAACAAAGATCATGGCATCTGGTCCCATCACTTCATGGGAAATAGATGGAAAAACAGTGGAAACAGTGTCAGACTTTGTTTTTTTGGGCTCCAAAATCACTGCAGATGCTGATTGCAGCCATGAAATTAAAAGACGCTTGCTCCTTGGAAGGAAAGTTATGACCAACCTTGATAGTATATTAAAAAGCAGAGACATTACTTTGCCAACCAAGGTCCGTCTAGTCAAGGCAATGGTTTTTCCCGTGGTCATGTATGGATGTGAGAGTTGGACTGTGAAGAAGGCTGACCGCCGAAGAATCGATGCTTTTGAACTATGGTGTTGGAGAAGACTCTTGAGAGTCCCTTATACTGCAAGGAGATCCAACCAGTCCATTCTAGAGGAGATCAATCCTGGATGTTCATTGGGGGGACTGATGCTAAAGCTGAAACTGCAATACTTTGGCCACCTCATGCGACGAGTTGACTCACTGGAAAAGACTCTGATGATGGGAAAGGTTGGGGGCGGGAGGAGAAGGGGACGACGGAGAATGAGATGGCTGGGTGGCATCACTGACTCTGTGGACATGAGTTTGAGTGAACTCCGGGATTTGGTGATGGACAGGGAGGCCTGGCGTGCTGTGATTCATGGGGTCGCGGAGAGTCGGACACGACTGAGCGACTGAACTGAACTGAACTGAACTGAGTCAGTAAAATGTGATATCCCAGGCTTCTCTAGTGGCTGAGATGGTAAAGAATCCGCCTGCAATGAGGGAGACTGGGATTCGATCCCTGGGTCAGGAAGATCCCCTGGAGAAGGGAATGGCAACCCACTCTGGTATTCTCGCCTAGGTAATCTCATGGACAGAAGAGTCTGGCGAGCTAGAGTCCATAGAATCACAAAGAGTCAGATACGATTAAGCAATTAACATTCAAATACAGGCTTACTGTGTCTAAAGTGAGGGTGAGGGGTCTGGTATCACAGGCCCTCAAACCCTGGAATCTGTATCCCAGGACAGACAGTGTCAGAATTGAGTTGAATTGTAGGATACCCAGCTGGTGTCCTGAGAATTGTTGGGATGTATGTGCGGATTTGATCTGGAATAAACAGACGGTTAGATATTTCTCCATCAAAGATGGGATTATTTGGATCAGCAGAGGATTGTAATTCTGGATCTGCAATTACAGTGAGCAACGTAGAAGTGCCTCCTGGGCAAGGGAGGAAGAGTTTTACAGAGTGAGAAAGGGAAGTCAGAAGAGCTATAGTGAAAAAGAACCCGTGGCTTTTCATTGGCGGCATCCTTGCCCGGAAAGATGAGGTGTTCTTCAACCCTGCTCCTTACACACACATACTGGAAACGTGCTCAGAGAATAATTAATTATTGGGTTGGCCACAAAGTTCATTCAGGTGAAAGTCCCTTTTCCATAATGTAACAAACTTGTTGGCCAACTCTCTATATATTCAATTCTTTTTTTAAAAAAAGCAAAATTCAACTGAGTACATTTGAAAACTAAGATGGCTTTATTTAATGATTCATGATTTCCCAGGTGACGCTAGTGGTAAAGAATCCGCCTGCAACTTAGGAGACCTGTGTTCACTCCCTCGGTTGGGAAGATCCCTTGGAGAAGGAAACAGCTACCCACTCCAGTATTCTTGCCTGGAGAATTCCATAGGCCGAGGAGTCTGGTGGGCTATAGTCCACAGGGCTGGACATAAGTAAGTGACTAACATACACACACAGTGATTCATGAATCAGGCACTTCCTCACTAGCTAGTAGAGGAACTCCAATGGACTTTAAATTTAAATATAAGACTTTTATAGGTAGGAGGGGGAAGGGGCAAAGGAGAAAGTAGAGAACTTCATCATCATCTTTTCAGTGTAGAAAGGGCCTTTGTGGAAGATTACCTCACTGGTGTTGACCAGAAAATTTCAGACCAACATTCCTAGGGGGCATTATAACTTCAGTTTGGTTAGGAATGAAGTCTTGGTTTGCTGACCTGGAGCTTAGCACAAGTGACTCCATTTTGAGCTTATCATTTACTTTTTAACAAAATAAATGAGAATGCAATTTTCCTAGAACTTTTACATCACATTGCAGATGTATTGGCAAAGGTATTTAGTGAAATATGCATAGCCATGCTTGAAATATCTTACACATAAGAAAATGTTATCTTCAAATCTTTCTCATAAGTGTTTTATGGACATATGCAAATAGTGTAGAAAACTATTTTAACATGTGAATTATTTATAAGAATAGTAATCATTTGGGTATTTAAAGACTATATATTAGCAGCTCCTATGGATTTATTGTGATTTACAGTGGAATACTGCAGACAGCACTGAAAGATGTTTGTGTTTTTTCCCTTCACATCTAAATTTAAGAACTCCACTAATGTTTGCATAATATCATACTGCTTCTTCATGTATTTGTTAAAGAAACCCATGCTGTTAATATCAACTTAGATGATTTTTTTTGACAGAATACAATAAATGCCTATCTTAGTCATCTTAGGTTGCCATAACAAAATACCACAGACTGAGTTGCTTGAACAACAGAAATATATTATCGCACAGTTATTAGAGATCAGGGTAACAGCATAGTTGGTTTATAATAAGACTTTTCTTCCTAGCTTACATATGGCTGCCCCTTGGTTGTCTGCTCACATGGCTTTTCCTTGGTGCATGCAGGCACAGTGAGAGAATGAACTCTTTGATGTCTCTTATAGGGACACAGGTGGCTCCCTGGGGGCTTAAACGGTAAAGAATCTGCCTGCAATGCAGGAGAAACGTGTTCAGTCCCTGGGTTGGGAAGATCCCCTGGAGAAGGGAATGGCAACCTACTCCAGTATTCTTGGCTGGAGAATCCCATGCACAGAGGAGCCTGGTGGGTTGCAGTTCATGTCACAAAGAGTTGGACACAACTGAGTGACTAACACACATAGAAACACAAATTCTGTTGGGATGAGGGTTCCACTCTTATATCTTTACTAAATCTTAATTACTTCTTTAGAGATCCTTCTTTAAAATATCACCACACTGCAGTTTAGGATTTCAATATGTAAATTTGGGGCTGGGGCAGAATACAAAAATCAGTCTAAACCAATACCAGAGCAAATCATTTTGATTATATTAGGATTAGGAGGAAGACATAATTCATCTAGAAAAAATGCAGGTCATTTGTGAAATGTACACAGAGTGGATATTATACAGACTGTTTCTTTGGAAATTTTTGGAAAAATTTACTATGAATATGATTCGAATTGAAAATATATACAGATATATAATATATGATATATCTGTATAAACATATATGATATATATATATAAATAGATATATCATATCTAGTATGCTGCTGCTGCTGCTGCTAAGTCACTTCAGTCGTGTCCGACTCTGTGCGACCCCATAGATGGAAGCCCATCAGGTTCCCCCGTCCCTGGGATTCTCCAGGCAAGAACACTGGAGTGGGTTGCCATTTCCTTCTTCAACGCATGAAAGTGAAAAGTGAATGTGAAGTCATTCAATTGTGTCGGACTCTTAGTGACCCCATGGATTGCAGCCTACCAGGCTCCTCAATCCATGGGATTTTCCAGGCAAGAGTACTGGAGTGGGGTGCCATTGCCTTTTCCTCATATCTAGTATAGCTGACTGAATTTTCTATCTGGATAATCGCCACAGACACCAAACATTTATTTTCTATATTTAAATAGCCTTGGTATATAATTTTTTTCCAGCATTAAAATAATCAAGATCATATTTATTTTATACAATTACAATTAATTCCAAAATTCAAACTTTTTTGTTTACATGTAAATATGATAAGCACAACTTTCTGATTTGTAAATTTATAATATAGTTCTACAATAATTTATATTTACTTGCTTATGCCACTTCCCTTTTATTTTGGGCAGTGTTGTGCATGCCTGCTGCTGCATACCAAGTCACTTCAATTTTGTCCTACTCTGTGCGACCCTATGGACTGTAGCTTGTCAGACTCCTCTCTCCATGGGATTCTCTAGGCAAGGATACTAGAGTGGGTTGCCATGTCCTTCTCCAGGGGATCTTTCCAACCCAGGGACTGAACCTGTGTCTCCTATGCCTCCTACATTGCAGGTGGATTCTATACCCAATGAGCCACCAGGGAAGCCTTGTCTGTATGCCCCAGATTTAATCCCACAGGTTGGAAAATAGTCAATCTATTCTGCCCTTCTTCTAGCTTCAGGGGTGGAGAGGAGTTTTTCTAATATGGTATAGCATAACTCAGATAAAATAAAGCAAGTTTTCTCTTCAGTATGCAAAGGACATAACTGATAGTGCAAAAAACTGATACTATGTAGGGGATATTCCGTGTAAATAATTTTAAGAACACAGAAGAACAAAAAAGTACATTAAAAAGTGATATGGATGTAAAAAGATATTGTCAGAAGATTAAATCTAACTCAGAAATGGAAAGTTTTTGAAACTAAAACAGGAAAAAAGTAATAGAAGCAATAATGAAATAGTGAAATTAATCATTTTTCAATTGTACAAAGATTTGACTCATTTAGTTACATTATAAATAATCTTTCTTATTTAATAAAATATAAAACATGAAATAAAGAAGAAAATTATTTTCCTCCAAGGGACAAAAATTTATTGACTTTAGTCTTTCCTACAAATCTCAATGTTCCACTCAAAAATTAAATGAAACGTAGTTTCAATAGAAACCATAAATAACGTAATAATACCAATCAAATTGCTATCTATTGCTAAGGCAAAATAGTATTTTCACATATATTAAAAAAAAAAGTCAAATATGTATTTTACTGAAAACCATCCTGAAAATGAATTACAGCTCTAACAGATAAAACATTAAAGAAAAAAGGAGGATGGGAAAGAAGTCTTCAAACAGATAAGTGAAAATGCTAACTATAAATGATGTCTACAAATGTAGTCATAACACTGAATAAAAACAAAGATATTTTAGAAGCGAATATTATACATTAATTATTTTGATGCTATAAATCCATTATAAAAACATTTAAATTACAGTAATTAAATATAAGATAAAATTATTCTATTATCAAAGGTGTGGGATAAGGAGTTTATCTTTCCCTCTTAACCTAATCATATATGCATCACTTTGGTTTTTTTCTTTACTGAAATAGAGTTGATTTGCAATATTTTGTTAGTTTCAGTTATACAACATAGTGAATCAGTATTTTTGTAGATTATACCCCATTATAAGTTATCACATGATAATGGATAAAATTTCCTGTGCTATACAATATATTCTTGTTACTTATCTATTTTATACATTGTATTGCTAGCTTGTTCTGATGGGCGGGGCCATACTCAGTAAATCTTTAATATAATATTTGTTGAAGGCCTGAGCTGGTGTTCCCTCCCTGTTGTTTGACTTGAGCCCCATCCACGAGAACAAGATCCAGTTTCCCCCACAGTCAGTCTCTACCATCAGGAAGCATCCATAAGACCCGAATCATTATCCTTCAGAGGGCAGACAGAATGAAAACCACAAGCAGAATACTAACCAAACTGATCATATGGACTACAGCCTTGTCTAACTCCGTGAACTATAAGCATGTAGGGAAACCCAAGATGGATGGGACATGGTGGAGAGTTATGACAAAACCTGGTCCACTGGAGAAGGGAATGATAAATCACTTTAGTAGTCTTGCCTTGAGAACCCCATGAAGAGTATGAAAAGGCAAAAAGATAGGACACTGCAAGATGAACTCCCCAGGTTGATAGGTGTCCAATATGCCACTGGAGAAGAGTGGAGAAATAACTCCAGAAGAATGAAGAGACGAAGCCAAAGAAAAAACAAGGTCCAGTTATGGCTGTGACTGGTGACGGAAGTAAAGTCAGATGCTGTTAAGAACAATGTTGCATAGGAACCTGGAATGTTAGGTCCACAAATCAAGGTAAATTGGAAGTGGTCAAACAGGAGATGGAAAGAGTGAACATTTACATTTTCAGAATCAGTGAACTAAAATGGATTGGAATGGACAAATTTTCTTCAGATGACCATTGTATATACTACTGTGGGCAGGAATCCCTTAGAAGAAATGGAGTAGCCATCATGGTCAACAAAAGAGTCCAAAATGCAGTACTTGGATACGATCTCAAAAATGACAAAATGATCTCTGTTCTCTCCAAGGCAACTATTCAATATCACAGTAATGCAACTCTATCCCCCAACCACTAACGCTGAAGAAGCTGAAGTTGAACAGTTCTATGAAGACCTACAAGATCTTCTAGAATTAACACCCAAAAAAGATATCCTTTGCACCATAGGGGACTGGAAAACAAAAGTAGGAAGTCAAGCAATACCTGGAGTAACAGGCAAGTCTGGCGTTGGAGTACAGAATGAAACAGGGAAAAAACTGAAAAAGAACTTACTGGTCACAGCAAATACCGTTTTCCAACAACACAAGAGACTATTCTACATGTGGACATCACCAGGTGGTCAATACTAAAATCAAACTGATTATATTCTTTGCAGTCAAAAATGGAGAATCTCTATACAATCAGCAAAATCAAGACTGGGAGATGACTGTGGCTCAGACCATGAACTCTGTATTTTAAAATTCAGACTTAAGTTGAAGAAAGTAGAGAAAACTACTAGACCATTCAAGTATGACCTTAATCAACCCCCTTACAATTAAACACTGGAAGAGACAAATAGATTCAAGGGATTAGATCTGATAGACAGAGTGCCTGAAGAACTATGGCAGAGGTTCATGACATTGTACAGGAGGCAGCAATCAAGACCAAGCCCAAAAAAAAAAAATGCAAAAAAGGCAAAATGGTTGTCTCAGGAGGCCTTACAAATAGCTGAGAAAAGAAGAGAAGCAAAAGGCAAAGTAGAAAAGATATACCCATTTGAATGCAGAGTTTCAAAGAAGAGCAAGGAGAGATAAGAAAGCCTTTCTCAGTGATCAATGCAAAGAAATAGAGGAAAACAATAGAATGGGAAAGACTAGAAATCTCTTCAAGAGAATTAGAGATACCAAGAGAACATTTCATGCAAAGATGGAAATAAGGACAGAAATGGTATGGACCCAACAGAAGCAGAAGATATTAAGAAGAGGTAGCAAGAATACATAGAAGAACTGTACAAAAAAGATCTTCATGACCCAGACAACCATGATGGTGTGATCATTCACCTAGATCCAGACATCCTGGATGTGAAGTCAAGTGGTCCTTAGGAAGCATCACTACAAACAAAGCTAGTGGAGGTGATGGAATTCCAGTTGAGCTATTTCAAATCCTAAAAGTTGATGCTGTGAAAGTGCTGCACTCAATACGCCAGCAAATTTGGAAAACTTGGCAGTGGCCACAGGACTAGAAAAGGTCAGTTTTCATTCCAATCCCAAATTTCTTTTGGCACTGCCAAAGAATGTTCAAACCACAGCACAATTGCACTCATCTCACACACTAGCAAAATACGGCTCAAAATTCTCCAAGCCAGGTTTCAACAGTATGTGAACAGTGAACTTCCAGATGTTCAAGCTGGATTTAGGAAAGATCAAATTTCCCACATCCACTGGATCATCAAAAAGGCAGGCAAATTCCAGGAAAACATCTATTTCTGCTTTATTGACTACGTGAAAGCCTTTGACTGTGTGGATCACAATAAATGGTGGAAAATTTTGAAAGAGATGGGAATACCAAACCACCTAACCTGCCTCCCGAGAAATCTGTATGCAGGTCAGGAAGCAACAGTTAGAACCATAATAGAACAACAGACTGGCTCCAAATTGGAAAAGGAGTACATCAAGCTTGTATATTGTCACCCGGCTTATTTAACTTATATGCAGAGTAAATCATGAGAAGTGCTGGGCTGGAAGAAGCACAAGCTGGAATCAAGATTGCTGAGAGAAATATCAATAACCTCAGATATGCAGATGACACCACCCTTATGGCAGAAAGCAAAAAAATTAAAGAGCCTCTTGATGAAAGTGAAAGAGGAGAGTTAAAAAGCTCACTTAAAACTCAACATTCAAAACACTAAGGTCATGACATCTGGTCCCATCACTTCATGGCAAATATATGGGGTAACAATGGAAACAGTGAGAGACTTTATTTTGGGGGAGCTTCAAAATCACTAAAGATGGTGACTGCAGTCATTAAATTAAAAGACGCTTGCTCCTTGGAAGAAAAGCTATGACCAACCTACACAGCATATTAAAAAACAGAGACATTACTTTGCCAATAAAGGTCCATCTAGTCAAAGCTATGGTTTCTCCAGTAGTCATGTATGGATGTGAGAGTTGGACTATAAAGAAACCTGAGCGCAGAAGAATTGATGCTTTTGAACTATGGTGTTTCAGAAGACTCTGGAGAATCCCTTGGAGTGCAAGCAGATCAAACTAATAAATCCTAAAAGAAATCAGTCCTGAATATTCATTGGAAGGACTGATGCAGAAGCTGAAATGCCAATACTTTGGCCACTTGATGCGAAGAGCTGACTCATTTGAAAAGACCGTGATGCTGGGAGAGATTGAGGACAGGAGGAGAAGGGGACAACAGAGGATGAGATAGTTGGAAGGCATCACCAATTCAATGGACATGAGTTTGTGTAGGCTCCAAGAGTTGATGATGGACAGGGAGGCCTGGCGTGCTGCAGTCTATGGGGTCACAAAGAGTAGGACACGATTGAGCGACTGAACTTAACTGAACAAGTAGAATGCCTAATTCAAGGTCATATTAACATAGTAGTAAATTGACATTTTGAAAGAAGTTTTTAATACACACAATCCAATATTTTTATTTGCTCCTTGGCACAACAGTTTCACACATTATATATTTGGGTTATTTATATTTGCCACATAGACATTTCTCACAAGAACATTCTAATGTACTATTCAGTTTATCAGTCAAATCATAAACAGTAGACGTTGATCTAACACAGTTCCCTGAACACAGTAAAAATTAGTAATTCTGTTAGTTTTGATATATGGCAGAGACTGCTAATTTTTCCACAAGAGTCTTCTTCCTTATTATAATAGAACTACAGAGTTCTTACAAGCATATTTCTTAGTTTGGTTTGTAAATAGGTATGGTTTTATGACTGACAATGGCCACTGGGTTTGTGAGGCAATGATATGCACAAATTATATGTCACCTCCTTTAAAAGAGGACTGGCCTTCAATTTCCTTATCCTACATGGTGCAAGATAGAAATAGTGAGATATTTGGCAGTGCAGACTAGGTTATCACCTAAGGGGGAGTTTTACAAACAGATATACCAAGATCTTTAATGTCCTTGTGGAACAGAGCTTTCTACCCTCTCTGGACCATCAAATGTCCCCTGCAATACTACATAAGGAAAAAAATATTATTTTTTTTGTAGGAACTCTGCTACAGAGGCATCAATTATACTCTATGAATACACAAATTTGATACTTGAAATCACGGTGCTTTCATAACCAAAAAAGCAAAAACTATAGTATATGGTATTGGTTTATCAGTTGGCATGCTGGTAATATATGACAGGGTAGATAGTTTATCATTATAATGGCAATACAGGTGGTAAAACTGTCCCCCATATATGGACATGGAGCATATGTAGAATACAGAGCAGGTGCTTATTGAACTTACAGTGATTTAAAAACCTAAAATTATCTGTGCTTCTTAATGCTTCTGGCAGATATAAGAGTGGGATTGATTCAGGGAACAATCAGTTAATTTGCAATCAGAGATGGAAGGGAACTGAGCTCTGCTCCAGGAAAATTTCTATGCATATGGCCTACAATTTAAATTGATTGGAATTTCGATAATGTTGGGCCTCAAGAGGTGGAAAGCCAAAGGCTTCTGAAGCCCAAGCAGCAGGAGATAGGATTATCATTTGGTGTCTTTTTCTAGAGTCAGTTAAGTGCCAGACACAGGGAGCCAGTTCAGTTGCAAAGAAGAGATTAATAGTAGTTCTCTTCCCAACTCACACCAAGCCTGCTGCTTCAGCTGGCCTCTCAAGATTTGTGACCAGACGTGTTCTGCGACTATTGAAATCATGGGAAGCAGATAAACCAAAGCCTCTAAGGGGATGCCTATACCCAGGGTATAAGGCTGAGAAGTCGCTTCAGTCCATAGACTGCAGTGCCCACTTTAGATGGGGCCAGAGGATAACTGACTAGAAAGATCCTTCATCAGGGAAGTCAGGCTCCACTGAGGATAATGAAAAGGAGATTATCTAGAGGCTAGAACTAGGGTTGCCAGATGGATAATCATGGAAATTTCTCACAGTTACCACCAACAGACATTAATAACTGCCAGAAAATACTGACTGCAGTATGCATTCCACACTCCACCATTTTTCTTTGCAGTTATCTTGCTCATTCTTCACCAATTTATATTGGGTGAAGCAGAAAAATGTCTCTTTTATGTATAGATCACCAGAAAATGAAATGCCGTCTCTTTACTGGCTCCAAAGTACTGTGATTTCCCCAAGAACCTGAATGGTGGGCTTCATTCAGTGACTACTAAGTTCTCTGAAGACTGATGGACAATCACATGTATACAAACTTGAGCATACTAAAGCAGGTACTTTTAATAGATTCCTATTTTTTTGACTGATGCTTTCCTTTTAGTAACAGGATCCACAAATTTCAAATTTGTGCATGGCTCCACAGCATTTGTCCAACTCAAATCCCCTTTGCATCTAATGACAGTATTTATAGGGCAGTGTTCTGGTCAGTGGGACACAGAAATGAGACAGCCAGCTTTTGCTCAGTGTATCAGTAGAAGGAAGATGGTTGCCCTCTATTTACTATTTCCTTCCACTTTCAAGCTGCAGGAGTGACGTATTATGGGTGCTTTAGTTTTGACCATGTAAATCAATAAGGTACAACAGAACTATAAGAATAAATAAACCTGAAATTCCAAGGTGACCTGTTACAACTGAACCAGCTATTCATTCTGGTCTATCCATTTATGTACTAGGTTCCTTCCTTGAGAATTTTTTTATTACACTTCTGTTTCTTCTACCAATAGCTGTTGGTCTGGAAAATTCTGGACCTAATCTGATTTTCTTGCCTTTATCACGGGATACCATTTTAACTACAGACATGAGAAATTATCTCTTATATTAGAAAGGCAAGAAATATACAGAATGTCTGCGATGCTATCTGGTACCTCTAGAGAACAATCTGCTATTTTGCTTTTTACAGCTTCTAGAAGATCTCTGAATCTACAGTGTTTTATTTCCTCTTCCTCCATCTTAAAAGTTAGCAATTTGCCACCTCTATTGAGAGTCCCTTGGACTGCAAGGAGATCCAACCAGTCCATTCTAAAGGAGATCAATCCTGGGTGTTCATTGGAAGGACTGATGCTAAAGCTGAAACTCCAATACTTTGGCCACCTCATGCAAAGAGTTGACTCACTGGAAAAGACTCTGATGCTAGGAAAGGTTGGGGGTGGGAAGAGAAGGGGACGACAGAGAATGAGATGGCTGGATGGCATCACCAACTCTGTGGACATGAGTTTGAGTGAACTCCGGGAGTTGGTGATGGACAGGGAGGCCTGGCGTACTGTGATTCATGGGGTCGCAGAGAGTCGGACATGACTGAGCGACTGAACTGAACTGAACTGAACTGACCTTTCTTCTCTCTGTCATCAATTTCTTCTGTAGCCACAGACTGGGAAAAACTCTCTGGATTTCTGCATTTAAGGATTCATAATTAGCTTGGGCCTAATTGGATAACTTTTCCAGTGAGTCAACTCATTGCATGAGGTGGCCAAAGTATTGCAGTTTCAGCTTTAGCATCAGTCCCTCCAATGAACACCCAGGATTGATCTCCTCTAGAATGGACTGCTTGGATCTCCTTGCAGTCCAAGGGACTCTCAAGAGTCTTCTCCAGCACCATGGTTCAAAAGCATCAATTCTTCGGCGATCAGCTTTCTTCACAGTCCAACTCTCACATCCATACATGACCACTGGAAAAACCACAGCCTTGACTAGATGGACCTTCGTTGGCAAAGTAATGTCTCTGCTTTTTAATATACTATCTAGGTTGGTCATAACTTTCCTTCCAAGGAGTAAGTGTCTTTTAATTTCATGGCTGCAATCAGCATCCGCAGTGATTTTGGAGCCCCCCAAAATAAAGTCTGACACTGTTTCCACTGTTTTTCCATCTATTTCCCATGAAGTGATGGGACCAGATGCCATGATCTTTGTTTTCTGAATGTTGAGCTTCAACGAGTTGACTCACTGGAAAAGACTCTGATGCTGGGAAGGATTGGGGGTGGGAGGAGAAGGGGATGACAGAGAATGAGGTGGCTGGATGGCATCACCGACTCTATGAACATAAGTCTGAGTGAACTCCGGGAGTTGGTGATAGATAGGGAGGCCTGGCGTACTGTGATTCATGGGGTTGCAAAGAGTCAGACACAACTGAGCGACTGAACTGAACTTAACTGAATTGGATAACTGAGGAAATCTCTCTAATTCAAGGTCCACATCCTTAATCATACCTGCAAAATCCCTTTTGCCATGTAATATACATATTCACAGCTTCTGAGGATTAGGATGTGGGTACCTTTGGAAGGCTACTATTCTATCTGATACAAAGGGTTTATTATTTTATTTTGTTTCAAACATTTAAGGAGGAAATAAAAAAATGTTTCTACGCAAATTCTTTGTGAAAAAAATTGATAAATGAACACTTCATAACTAACTTGATGGGCTAGAATTATCTTAAAACCAAAGTCAGACCAAAAAATTACAGAAGTAGATTAAGACAATCCAATACCCCTCAAACACAGATGCAAAAACCCTTGAAATGATATTTACATTATTCTGAATAACCCCATGAACAGCATGAAAAGGCAAAAAGATATGACACTGAAAGATGAACTACCCAGGTTAGTAGATGCCCAATATGCTACTGGAGAAGAGTGAAAAAATAGCTATCTTTGTGCTTTTCTGTCACAGCATTATAGTTAGGATTCTTTTTCTTTCTATTAATAAATTAAACCACAAAAACTATCTTTACTGCTTTTTTCTGTCCATAATCAGATTTTGCATCATTAAATTTAATAAATTAGTCTGACTGAGACAGATACTTTTTGGAGACTAGAGCGAGCAGAAGTTAGTTATTTTATTCTATAAGAAAGGAAAGTGAAGTCGCTCAGTTGTATCTGACTCTTCGCGACCCTATGGACTGTAGCCTACCAGGCTCCTCCATCCATGGGATTTTCCAGGCAAGAGTACTGGAGTGGGTTGCCATTTGCTTCTCTAGGGGATCTTCTCGACCCAGGGATCGAGCCTGGGTCTCCCTCATTGTAGGCAGATGATTTATGGTCTGAGCCACTAGGGAAGTTTGCATTTTTTGTTTTTTTTTTTTGTTTGTTTGTTTTTTCCTCTAAATTAAAGTTGTTCCCTGCAGTTTTAATTATTCATATCCCTGTAGGAGATTTTACCAATAGTTGATAATACCTCCAGCGGCCATAACACATAGTCATAACCCGTACCATATTCTAAGGCCTATTACACAGTTGTTTAAACTTTTTTTCTAGCCAGCAAGTAGGTGTAACCAGAAATCATGACTTAAAATTTAAACTTCAAATTTAAAACTGCTGGGAACTACTTTAATTTTCTACTATATATTCTCCAATTCGATGGACATGAGTTTGAGCAAGCTCCGGGAGTTGGTGATGGACAGAGAAACCTGGTGTGCTGCAGTCCATGGGGTCACAGAGAGTCGGACACTAGGACACGACTGAGCGACACTCATTTCCAGGTGGCTCAGTGGTAAAGAATCTACTTGCCAATGCAGGAGATGTAGGTTTGACCCCTGGGTTGGGAAGATTGGCTGGAGAAGGAAATAGCAACCCACTTCAGTATTCTTGCTGGAAAATCCCATGGACAGAAGAGCATGGCAGGCTACAGTTCATGAGATCGCAAAAGAATGGGACACAACTTAGCAACTAAGCAACAACAGCAATGATAATATCAACTATTTACAAGAATGTGAAACAACTGAAACTCAGACATTCTGCTGAAAATGTAAATTGCAACTACATTAGAAATTTATTTGGTCTATAAGAAAGGAAAAGACCCAGAAATACATTTCCATTGGACTCTTTTACATAATTTCCATTTTTTTCTGCTGTTTTTTCCAATTGTACAAACACATCTACTTTTCTATTATATCTATTAACATTGTTTCACGATTTTTGTTATATATTTAATGTCAGACATTGTGTGTAACAGGACAGTAGAGGTGAAAGTAAATAATATCTATACCCAAAAGTAAGCATGCCCATTCTTTTGGCATCCTATTCACGGGAGAATTGAGACAATTTGTCTACAGTTTTGCTGGGTGTGACCCTCTGTTTTTTTTTTTTTTTAATCTACCATCATGTACTACAGTCTTGAAATTACTCTGGTGGTTGACTTTACAGTCACAATTTGAATGTGAGGTATGGAATGCCAGAGACTCTCTCCTTACCATCAGATTTCAGATAACAGGTCCTGCACTCCTGTCCAACAGAGGATGTCCCATCGCACAGTCCTCCTCCCACAAGGCAGACTGTCTGCGTCTCAGACTGGGACACTCTTAGCATTCCTGCACTTTTCCAACAGGAAACAACTTCTCCCTCCTCAGTGTGATGGTCAGAGCACTGGTAGCTTCCAGCCCTGTCCCTAGTACTGCAGTCTCTACCTCCTATCATAGAAAGTTTCTGGTCTAATGGCAGATCACTTTTTCCTTCTGTGGGTGGAAGGTACAGGGTAGTTAGTTCTCCTGTCCCTCCCCCAAGGAAGCCCAGTCTAGAATCAATGAAGAGTCTATCCTCATATCTACTTTTGCTTTAGTACAAATATACAATAAATATATCTCAAAGCTCATTAACTGTCATTTTGCTAATATTTCTTCAGTCAACCTTTGTTTGGTTGAAACCCATATTAAAGATTAGTGGTTCTCAAACTTGAACCTGCACAGAATCACCTGGAGTTTATGTGACAGACATTGTTAAGCATTTCCTCTAAAATATCTGATTCAGTAGATCTGGAGAAGAGTGTAAAAATTTCCATTTCTGTCAGGTTCCTAGGTGTTATAGATGGTGCTGACCTGAAGACAATACACTAAGAATAGCTGCTGTAGATCACAGTTAACAAAGTATACATCCAAATACCACAGGCCTAGGTTTTAGTGGGAGTGGAAGTGCAAATCGCTCAGTCGTGTCTGACTCTTTGCAATCCCATGGACTGTCCTTGGAATTCTCCAGGCCAGAACACTAGAGTGGGTAGCCTTTCCCTTCTCCACGGGATCTTCCCAACCCAGGGATTGAACCCAGGTCTCCTGCTTTGCAGGCAGATTCTTTACCAGCTGAGCCACAAATAAATCTTTACTGGGACAGAGTCATGACTATGCATTGATTGATTTTCTGTGGATCGTTTTGTGTTTTAACAGAAGAACTGAAATTGAGTAGTGAAGACAGAGGTCATGTCATCTGCAAAGCCTAAAATAGGTACTATCTGCCTTTTCACCAGAACAAACAAAAACTCCAAACAAAAACACAAACACAAAAACCAGCCAAACAAACATGTTTGCTTTATATTAAAAATATAAAATTCTTTCTTAATATTTCATTCAAAATGTTATTAAAATAATAAATTTGCTTACAGATGAAATAATACTTAAACATTCTATTTTTTTTCCTATGGTTTGTTACATCTACCTTCTTATTTTCTCATTTATACTGTCAGAACTTATCACTCTATGTGAATTTTAATACCTTAATTTAGATTTTCCACATCCATATTTTTACTCAATATCTGATTCTTATATATCTAAGACTTTCCTTATGAAAAGGCAGAAGATGCATTATCTACTGAGTACTCAAAATATTTAAACAATAGGTTCCTTAACTTTCTTTTTGAATAAAATTTTCATGTAAATTATGTGTATGCATGTGTGTGTAATTTACTTCATTGATTTTCTTCAATCATCAACTTATCTTTATAATTGCTAGTACAACTTTAGAAAAGATGCAGTGAATATTAAAACAGATGCCTGGGTGTTCATTGGCAGGACTGATGTTGAAGCTGAAACTCCAATACTTTGGCCACCTGATGCTAAGAGGTGACTCATTTGAAAAGATCCTGATGCTGGGAAAGATTGAGAGCAGGAGGAGAAGGGGACAACAGAGGATGAAATGGTTGGATGGCATCACCGACTCAATGGACATGGATTTGGGTGGACTCCGGGAGTTGGTGATGGATAGGGAGGCCTGGCATGCTGCAGTTCATGGGGTTGCAAAGAGTCAGACACGACTGAGTGACTGAACTGAACTGAACTGATGAAGACATTGTATGACTGAAAGGCATTATCACATACAAAACTGTTTCTGATGTGCTTGCTATAACACTTTCAAATCAAGTTCCAAAGAAGAAATAGAATTATCTATTAAAAATGAAAACCATGTTTGTTCTTGCTTTAAAAACAAATCCAACAGCGAAAATAAAATTGAATCACAGGGATCACTGAAAATCTATTATAAGTCATGTGATCTATATTCAGGCACATTTTATACAGAAACACAGAGTTATTCAATCATAATTTTAAACTGAATATACATTTTATATCTATTTTCAAGTCATAAGGAAAGTATAAATTACATTTGATTAACAAGAGTACATTTTAAATATCAGAAGTCAAGCAGTTTCCAAAGAAGCTTTTTTTTAAAACTGTGGAGAACTCATCATTTAATTAGTACTTAAGAACATTCCAAAGCATTTTGCAAGATGTAAAAACTTGAGTGAATATGTTAGTGTATACTATTTTAATGAAATATGTATAATTTTACAGTATTTTCGTTTGTCTTCAAAACAGCGTATTTCTGTTTCCTGCAATTAGGCCATGAATGTCATCCTCACCATTGGTGACATTCGTTTCAGGAACTTTCCACTGTGACACATCACCATATTAGATTTGGATACATCAGTGAAAATATTCAGTAATCAGATAGTAGATTTTTCCCATAAGACAATTAAATGTGATAAAAATCTTAAACACCTATAGGAAAAGTGGTTTGCATAATCTACATTTAAACCTTTAAATGTATGACAAGTAGAATTTATCAATTATTCTGTATACCGAAGACATAAAAACACTTGTAACATAATATCACTTTCTATTGCTTTTTAGGGACTGGTACCTGAGTTGAAGAGGATTCTGGCATTCATTTTCTCTTGCTGCTGTAACAAATAACCACAAACTAAGTGGTTTAAAACAATACAAATTTAGTATTGCACAGTTTTATAGGTCAGAAGTTCTAGTTGGCTCTGCTGTTTCTCTGCTCTAGATTTCACAAAGCCAAAAACAAGGTGTCAGCCAACTGGACTCTTCTCAGGAGACTCTGGGAAGATTCTGCTTCCAAGTTCATTCAAGCTGTTGGCAGAATCCAGATCCTTTTAGTCATAGGACTGAGATTCCATTTCCTGCTGCCTGTCAGCTGGCAGACACCCTTAATTCCTAGAGGTTTTTGGCTAGACCCCGCATATGGGACTCTATATCCCAGAGCCAGCCATGGTGCTTTGAGTCTTCATACTTGCAATGTCGGACTCACCTTCTGCCACATTTCTCTTGCCAGAGAAAATTCTCTGCATTTAAGGGCTAATTTCATTACATGGGCCCAGTTAGATAATGCAGGATAAGCTCCCTATTTTAGGTCCATGACTTTAATTGCATCTGAATATCATTTATGCTATATAACACATTACAATTTCTGGGAGGTAACTCAATGGCACATTTGGTAGAATATTATTCTGCCTACCACAGTAATAAAGTCCTTCAATGTCATAAAGGTTAGAAGCACTGGAATCAAAATTTAACTGAAAAAAAAAATTAACTGCAGGGCTATTTCAAATACACCCAAACAGAACTCCTAGTTTTTCTCAGCACTCAGTTAGTAAAACAAAGCTTATGTATTTAAATAGATACAAAGATATTCAATTACATAGTCAATTGTGACTATAGTATTAGAATTGCAACTTATATTTGAAACTAGATCAACAAAAAAGTCATTTTCATGAGACAAGTATCAATACATATTTCTATGTCTTTACATACATATCTATAGACATGGATCACATATGGAGGACTTGGGAGAAAGGTAGGGATGAGCTTTATACAATCTAAACTGTGTGTGTGTACACATGCGTGCGGTTATTAAGACACATCCAATTAAAACATAAAGGTTTGGGGAGACTAATCTGAGAAAGAGTCCCTGAAAATGAAAGGCAACTTGATTATCATGGTGAACCCTTCCTTCGTTTTTATTCGTTACTCTTCTTGATGTCATGAAGTGGCTCGATTGACTTTATAGCTTTGTAACAGTGCACAGGCTACATTTGTTCCTCTGAAGGCTAAAATGTAATGAAGATGTAGAATATTCTAAAGGCATAATTACAATTTTGATCTAACATCATATTGGAAAAAAGACATTTGTCACGAGCACATAGGAAATAGATGCAAAAAATGACTTCTGTGCAAAACTAACTTTAGTTAAGTTAAGTTAAGATATTTTATATATGGTAGCGTAACAAATCAGGATTATTTTAACTCAGTTTGATTTTTTAAAACATTAAAAACATTATGCTATGAGAAATTATGTCAGACACAAAAAGACAAATATGGTATGATTTCAATTACATTAGATACGTAGACTAGACAAATTCATAGAGATAGAAACTATAACAAAGGCTGTCAGAGGCTTGGGGACAGGGAATGAGGAAGAATTATTTAATAGTTACAGAAATCTGTTGGGTTGATGAAAAAGTTCCAGAAATATATAATAATAGTGGCTGGACAACATTTTGAATATATTGATCCTTAATGCCACAGAATTATTCATGTAGAAATAAAAAATAGTTATGTTATACATTTTTACTGTGATACAGTGTGCTTAAAATGTGTCAACGATCAGAAATCACAAATACACACAAACCACTATTTTACGTTTCAAAGAACAATTAAACAACTGTTTGATCTCAATGAAATGGTAACATATTATCAAATTACATACTGATGGGGCAAAATATTAACATTAAATGCTTATCTAAATAAAAAGAAAGGCTAATAAGTTATGACGTTTGGAGAAAAATAACAGAATTAAACCAAATAAAGTGGAAGGAGAAAGAAATACACATGAACATAAACACATGAAATAGAGTGTACTGACAAAGGTAAAAATTTACTAGTTGAGAAAGGTAATAACATAGATAATTCCTTGGGAAAATTATAGAGAAAAAGATTGCACGTACAAGTAAGCAGTTGTTTGCTTTTTTTTCTGCCTTTCTCACTAAAACACACTTTAAAGCAAGCAGAGATTTTGCTGTTTTATTTACTGTGTATGATTGGCAAAATAAGGGCCCCCTCAAAAATCTACTCCCTAAAGAGGAAACTGTGACCATTTTTCCCTTACATGTGAAAGGGACTTTACAAAAGGGTTTAAGAATCTCAGGATATAGAGACCATCTGAGCTTATTATCTAAGGGAGTCTGATGAAATGATACCTGTCTTTCTAAGTGAAAGAGGGAGGAAAAGTTAGCATCAGAAAAAGATTTAAAGATGATATGCTACTGCCTTTGAAGATGGAGGAAGGGGTGTTCAGCTAAGGTGTGCAGCACACCTTTCAGTTCAGTTCAGTCTCTCAGTCATGTCCGACTCTTTGCAACCCCTTGGATTGCAGCACACCAGGCCTCCCTGTCCATCACCAACTCCCGGAGCCTACTCAAACTCATGTTCATCATGTCAGTGATGACATCCAACCATCTCATTCTCTGTCATCCCCTTCTCCTCCTGCCTTCAATCTTTCCCAGCATCAGTGTCTTTTCCAATGAGTCGGTTCTTTACATCAGGTGGCCAAAGTATTGGAGTTTCAGCTTCAGCATCACCTTTAGAAGCTGGAAAAGGAAAGGGTATGGACTCTCCATGAAAGTTTCCAAAATGCTCCTTGATTTTACACCAGTGAAACCATTTTGAAGTTATAACCCCCAAACCCTGTAAGATAACTTTGTTTTTCTTATTTTAAGGCACTAAGTGAAGTCGCTCAGTCGTGTCCAACTCTTTGCGATCCCACGGACTGCAGTCTATCAGACTTCTCTGTCCATGGGATTTTCCAGGTAAGAGTATTGGAGTGGGTTGCCATTTCCTTTTCCAGGGGATCTTCCTGACCCAGGGATCATACCCAGGTCTCCTGCATTGCATGCAGACGCTTTACCCTCTGAGCCACCAGGGAAGCCCAAGCTAAGCTTTTGGTAATTTGTTAGAGCAGCAAAAGATACCTGATACACTGCAGCCTTCTTGTGTGTGTGATAGTCAGTCAGTGGTGTCCGACTCTGTGACCCCATGGACTGAAGCCTGCCAGCCTCCTCTGTCATGGGATTCTCCAGGAAAGAACACTGGAGTGGGTTACCATTCCCTTAGCATTTAAAACAGTCCCTGTCACAAATTAGTCTAATAAAAAGTATTTGTTGATTGTAAACATATAAATGGGATTGATATGCACTATAAACCCATAGTATCTATGGGGTAATACATAGGTATATATATATATGGGGTAATATATATATATATATGCATGGGGTGTATATATATATATATGCATATAATGAGATGGCTGGATGGCATCACCGACTCTGTGGACATGAGTTTGAGTGTACTCCGGGAGTTGGTGATGGACAGGGAGGCCTGGCGTGCTGTGATTCATGGGGTCGCAGAGAGTCGGACACGACTGAGCGACTGAACTGAACTGAACTGATGTATATAAATATCATATATATAAGATGGATTATAGTTACATCAGTTAGTGCTATTAAAATTTAGATATTTAGCTCATAAATGTCTTAATTACAAAAAATAAATGTCATGTATTTAATGTTTCCCATGTGAATTCTATCCTCATGTTTCCCTTGAAGCAGATTAAGCATTATGCAGATTAATAAGGAATAAATAAAAATAACTGTTAAATTCTTGAACTAGGAGGAAAAGTCTTTGATCTTACTAATTTTCATATAATATCCATCCACATGTACCATGTAGGCTACAAGAAGATTTACTTAACTTATAGCAAGCAAAAAGGATTTTTTAACAATCACTAATCAAAGACTCTGATGCTGGGAAAGGTTGGGGGCGGGAGGAGAAGGGGACGACCGAGAATGAGATGGCTGGATGGCATCACCGACTCTGTGGACATGGGTTTGAGTGTACTCCGGGAGTTGGTGATGGACAGGGAGACCTGGCGTGCTGTGATTCATGGGGTTGCGGAGAGTCGGACACGACTGAGCGACTGAACTGAACTGAACTGAATCAGTTTTGGCTGCACTCAATATGCCAGCAAATTTGGAAAACTCAGCAGTGGCCACAGGACTGGAAAAGGTCACTTTTCTTTCCAATCCCAAAGAAAGGCAATGCCAAAGAATGCTCAAACTAGGGCACAACTGCACTCATCTCACATGCTAGTAAAGTAATGCTCAAAATTCTCCAAGTCAGGATTCAACAGTACGTGAACCATGAACTTCCATATGTTCAAGCAGGATGCAGAAAAGTCAGAGGGACCAGAGAACAAATTGCCAACATCCACTAGATCAACAAAAAAGCGAGAGTTCAAGAAAAACATCTATTTCTGCTTTATTGACTATGCCAAAGCCTTTGACTGTGTGGATCACAGCAAACTGTGTAAAATTCTGAAAGAGATGGGAATACCAGGCCACCTGACCTGCCTCCTGATAAATCTCTATGCAGGTCAGGAAGCAACAGTTAGAACTCTACATGGAACAACAGACTGTTTTCAAATAGGAAAAGGAGTGTGTCAAGACTTCATATTGTCACCCTTCTTATTTAACTTACATGCATAGTGCATCATGAGAAATGCTGGACTGGATGAAGCACAAGCTGGAATCAAGATTGCAGGAGAAATATCAATAACCTCAGATATTCAGATGACACCACCCTTATGGCAGAAAGTAAAATAGAACCAAAGAGCCTCTTGATGAAAGTGAAAGAGCAGAGTGAAAAAGTTGGCTTAAAGCTTAACATTCAGAAAACTAAGATCATGGCATCCAGACCCATCACTTCATGGGAAATAGATGGGGAAACAGTGACAGTTTTTATTTTTTGGGCTCCAAAATCATTGAAGATGATGACTGCATTCATGAAATTAAAACATCTTGCTCCTTGAAAGAAAAGTTATGACCAACTTAGATAGCCTACTAAAAAGTAGAGACATTACTTTGCCAACAAAGGTCTGTCTAGTCAAGGCTATGGTTTTTCCAGAAGAGATATGAGAGTTGGGCTATAAAGAAAGCTGAAAGCCGAAGAATTGATGCTTTTGAACAGTGGTGTTGGAGAAGACTCTTGAGAATCCCTTGGACTGCAAGGAGATCCAACCAGTCCATCCTAAAGGAAATCCATCCTGAATATTCATTAGAGGGACTGATGCTGAAGCCGAAACTCCAATACTTTGGGAGGAAAAGGGGATGACAGAGAATGAGATTGTTGGATGGCATCACTGATTCAATGGACATGAGTTTGAGTAAACTCTGGGAGCTGGTGATGGACAGGGACCCCATGACGGGCTGCAGTCCATGGGGTTGCAGAGTTGGACACGACTGAGTGACTGAACTGAACTGAATCAGTTTCAGGGTTTAACAAACCTGAGTCAGATTGGTTTTGTATATCTCTGTCCAAAAGAAGATATAATTCACTGCTCTTTAGTTTGGGAAAGAACAGAGAGAAAAACACCCATAAAGTAAAATAATATTTTTATCAAATGGTATGGTAGATAATTCATTGAACCAGTAGCAGTAAAATTATGTTGCTTATCATCAAATTCCTTTGACTAAGAAAATTAGCGTTTAAATGATCAACAAAGCCTTAAAACATTGGAATGCATATAAAAAATCTAGTTCTTTATAATGGGTGACTATATCACAGAAGGGCAAGTAATGACTTAATGATAGTAGCTGCTCATTTTGAAATCTGAAATTGCACAGATACTGTAACCCTAAGGGTGTGGAACACACTCAAATTATAGAAAAGTATGCTAAAGAGGACTTCCCTGGTGGCTCAGATGGTAAAGAGCCTGCCTGCAATGCAGGAGACCTGTTCAATCCCTAGGTCAGAAAGATCCCCTGGAGAAGGGAATGGCAACACATTCCAGAATTCTTGTCTGGAGAATTCCATGGGCAGAAGAGGCTGGTGGGCTACAGTTCATGCAATCACAAAGAGTTGGACATGACTGAGCGACTAACAGGTTTCTGTGCTTAACAGGAATTCAGAGTATACAGAAACTGAAACTTTGAAATGGGTGTTGATTTTTTGATATAAGAAGAAAGTGTTTATTACTTATTAAAATACAGGGGCGAGATTATAATATAGCTGTTAAGGTTAATGTACTTTGTCCTCTGCATGTGTGAAAACTTTGCTATTGCATTCTTTGAAGAGAACTTACTGAATTATAGATTGAAAAGTTCATAAATCACAGAAGAGTGACTGATGTTTAAGTATGGTAATATTCAAATTATTAAATCTACTATATTAACGTTTGTGTATTAACCAGCAGCTTTGTGTCAAAAGAACATTGGACACTGAAATGCATACTTAAATAGAAGAAATACAGAACTGCAAACATTAGATAGCTCAGATCACAAAAATCACAGAAATATAACAGAATTGAGTTGGGTCAATTTTAAATTCCTTTCCCAGCATGACATTGCTGTTAACAAAAGGTCAAGAAAAAATTAATTTGTCATAGGTGCATTATTATCTATTTCACAAGAAGAGTTATTCAAGTTGAAACTTATAAGTCCATGTAAGAAATAAATCCAAGGGTTTAGAGATAACTATGGATAGAAAATTTATAAGGATGAGACAAAAATAAAATAAGACACAGGATTTTATTTTAAGACTAGATAATAAAAGGCTCTTGCTTGGCAATAGTTCTATAGGTTTCAGCATTTTAAAACTTAATGAGATGTTATAGACAACAGCAGTCACTCATTCATTTATTGATTCATTAATTCATCAAATATTAATTGAGCATTTCAAATGTGCCAACCAGTGTTCTAGTTAGAAAAATAAAAGCCAGTTTTTGAAATGGCAGAAGCCATCTGGGCCGGGATAAAAATTCCAGAATGTGATATACCTGAGAAAATACAAATCCATTATAATTTTATTTTACTAACTAGGTCCTGAAAATATCAGATCTAGGAGTCCTATGTTCATACAATTTTAACTGATTAGAAAAGGACTCTGACTACAATGATAACTACCTTATTTTGGAAGGTCCCAAGCTTTTTAAAAATATATAACATGAAGTAAGAATAATTTGATAAAAGATTTTTTTTCTAGTAGAGTACATTTAGAAATTTTTTAATTAAAAATACTTTATTGATTAAAAGTGGTAGCCATCATCTGTGTCATCAGTTCAGTTCAGTCACTCAGTCGTGTCCGATTCTTTGCGACCCCATGAACCACAGCACGCCAGGCCTCCCTGTCCATCACCAACTCCCAGAGTTCACTCAATTTCATGTCCATAGAGTCGGTGATGCCATCCAGCCATCTCATTCTCTGTCGTCCCCCTCTCCTCCCACCCCTAATCCCTCCCAGCATCAGAGTCTTTTCCAGTGAGTCTACTCATCTCATGAGGTGGCCAAAGTATTGGAGTTTGAGCTTTAGCATCAGTCCTTCCAATGAACACCCAGGATTGATCTCCTTTAGAATGGACTGGTTGGATCTCCTTGAAGTCCAAGGGACTCTCAAGAGTCTTCTCCAGCACCACAGTTCAAAAGCATCAATTCTTCGGCGATCAGCTTTCTTCACAGTCCAACTCTCACATCCATACATGACCACGGGAAAAACCACAGCCTTGACTGGACGGACCTTGGTTGGCAAAGTGATGTCTCTGCTTTTTAATATACTATCTAGGCTGGTCATAACATTCCTTCCAATGAGTAAGCGTCTTTTAATTTCCTGGCTGCAATCAGCATCCACAGTGATTTTGGAGCCCCCAAAAATAAAGTCTGACACTGTTTCCACTGTTTTTCCATCTATTTCCCATGAAGTGATGGGACCAGATGCCATGATCTTTGTTTCCTGAATGTTGAGCTTCAAGCCAACCTTTTCACTCTCCTCTTTCACTTTCATCAAGAGGCTTTTGAGTTCCTCTTCACTTTCTGCCATAAGGGTGGTGTCATCTGCATATCTGAGGTTATTGATATTTCTCCCGGCAATCTTGATTCCAGCTTGTGCTTCATCTGTGTCTTCAGTGAGTCATATAATCTTCTTTCAATACTAACATCAAACATCACTGGTCACAATAACAAGTATAATGGTAATGGAAAAGTTTAAAATATTGTGAGAATTACAAAAAAAATGACACAGAGACACAAAGTGAGCCACTGCTACTGGAAAAATGGTGCCAAAAGTCTTGCTCCATGAAAGGTTGCCATAAACCTTCAATTTGCAAGATACACAGTATTTACAAAGAGCAGTAAAATAAAGTACGATAAAAGAGGTATGCCACATAACACAGGGAGCACAGTCTGGCTCTCTGTGACGATCTGGATGGTGGGATGTGAGGGAAGAGGGAGGTTCGAGATGTAGAGGATATCTATACAACCGTGACTCTCTTTGTTGTATAGCAGAAACCAACACAAAATTGTAAAGCAATTGTCCTCCAATTGAAAAAAGAGAGGTATGCCTGTACATGTAAATTATATACATGTATGTGATTAGAGACACTTATTTTGAAAATTTGATTTACTTCCTATAGGCCATACAACTATTTGAAAGATAAGGCCAATCTCTCCCCACTCCACAGAGAGGCAATTAACTCTATTGTTCTGTTGCCAAGCTGTATCCAGCTTTCCGGGACACAGTGAATTGCAGTATGCTAGTCTTCCCTGTTCTTCACTATCTCCCTGAGTTTGCTCAAACTCATGTCCATTGAGTCAGTGATGCCATTTAACCATCTTATCCTGTCATCCACTTCTCCTCTTGCCCTCAATCCTTCCCAACATCTGGGTGTTTTCCAGTGAATCTGCTCTTCACATCAGGTGGCCAAAATATCGGAGCTTCAGCTTAGCAAAAGTCCTTCCAATAAATATTCTACACTTCTTTATTTAAGGTATTTCCTTAGGAATTGAAAACTAATTCCATTGTCATAGGATGCACTATAGAACGATTCAGAAAAATCTTCAACTTAAAATAAGAAACTTGGTTTCCTGGGAAACATTTAAATCTTTATTTCTCAACCAATACAAAATGAAAAGTGACTTTGACATAATTCCTTGCTGTGAAATTTATTTTATGATTGATCAAAAGATTAAAGATAAAAGATAAGTTTTATGCAAGTATTTTAGTTATAAAAAAGAAGACTATATGTTATGTAAACATATTTTTGGTAAACATGATAATCCTCAAAGTTTCTGATTAGATGTCAGCATTTCTTGAAAAATCAAACATATTAGAACTGCTAGGCTAAACCCACAATTCAGCTTTTTTCTGTCTTTTATTAGGTAAATATTCTACATCATAATTTCTTCTTATGCCTGTAGTTGACCTCATCATATTAACAAGATTATTTTTGTTCATGCATATTTTCTTATAGAATTTCCTATTTCAATCTGATCTCAAGTTTAAGTCTCATTTTCCTATGCATCACCCAATCCCAAGCTGAACAACTATGCATCTTATTCTTTAGGAATCAGTAACCAAAATATGCAGACATCATAAAAACCAGGAAAATTTGCATATACTTATAATCTGGTGAGATTAATTACTAATATATGAGGATATTATTGAATATTTACAAACATTACTGTCATAAATTTTGTTTAGCTGTCTTATTTTCACACTATCTCAATTTGGATAATCTGAAACTACTCTCTCAGAAATTTCCTTCCCTTCATGTTTCCCGTTTAGAATTTAAAAGAGGGAGGGTGAGAGAGGCAGAGACAGAGAATTGAATACAGTTTAGAGAGAAGTAAGCAGCATTCACTAGACTCTTAAAGTCATTGGTTAGATGAGCCAAAAGAGAAATTCATTGGTGTGACGGGCTTTCAGCTTATCTTTCTTCCACTTTGTGTGAGGGATAACAAATAGATGCCTACAAGTTCCTATTTGTGCTCTTATCCACTCTGCATCTTCAGTCCCACCACCAGACATAGAAACAAAGTCATACTATTTTCTTGATTTGGCCCTGACTTAAAAAGTTATTGATGCCAGAAATAATTTCAGACAAAGTAAAAACTATCAGATTCTAAGTGGTACACTGATTTGGCTTAACAGTGCTAATGCCTCTATGGCAAGTGTTTAAAAGGGGCATTGGAAGTCCATGTCACAGTTGGAAAGCAACTATTTACACGGTCATTTCTAGGCACCTGTAACCAAGTGCTCACTGAAAGTAAAGTTTTATTTATCAAATAAGTCCTGGAAGAAGGAAACATATTAGTGAAAATAAGAAGAATCAAGGAGTTGGGGAAGGGATGCTTTTAGGAAAACTAAGCTACTTAGAGAAAGAAATTCATCAGGTCACGGCTAATTCTCAGGTCAAATCCTACATTAGAGACAAGAAAGTTATTGACTGCCTGAAGAAAAAATCTTATCTACTATAGCCACAGGACTGATATTTCTAAAAATCAAACCCCAAAGTTAAAATATGGCCTCAATACAGTGGAAAATGAATTTACAGGTATGCTATGACTATAGTGCTAAATATAAGCATTGATTAGGAAGGTGTGAAACCCTAAAAATTGAGGAAGGTTCATATGAGAAGATTATGATGATACCTTGCACTTTGAAATGTGTCATTCTTTAAAATAATATGCATATATTTTCCTAGTGTAATTTATCAACCTTTTAGATTTAGTTCAGTCACTCAGTCATGTCCAACTCTTTGTTACCCCATGGACTGCAGCACAGTCAGGATTCCTTGTCCATCATCAACTCCCGGAGCTTACTCAAACTCATGTCCATTAAGTTGGTGATGCCATCCAACATCTCATCCTCTTCTCTTGTTCCCTTGTCCCCTTCTCTTCCCACCTTCAATCTTCCACAGAATCAGGGTCTTTTCCATTGAGTTAGCTCTTCACATCAAGTGGCCAAAGTATTGGCGCTTCAGTTTTTAGATTGGTTTCATACAAATACTTGTAAGTGGAAATTAAGTAGGAAGTGCTCTGGTCCTGGTATTGGCTTGGAACCCACAGTTAAAGATACACTGAAAACCCATGCTCCGTGAAAAAAAAAAATTCCACTTAATCCCAAGAGCTTCCCTCAATGCACATTAAAATGTCTCATAGTCATCTAGCATTCTATTTTTATTGACGTCGTATTTTCATGACATTGATTCTATCTGTATAGGGATTTTGGACAAGAGATTGTTGGATTTATGTCAAGCAATATGTCTCTTCCTTGCTCATCATGGTAGAGTTCAAAGAGAATGATACAGAAAAATTAGATCAACTGCAAGTGGACTGAAATCCCACTACCCTGTTAGGTGGTAAACTGGGCAACAGACTTGATGATATAAATCTGTGGCACTATGAGAACTCCATGAAACTCTGGTGAATTGGCAGGTTAAAGAGAAAAGACAAAAGTCCAGTGTGTGGGGCTGTACTAGCATCTATTTGTCAACACTGTGTGGATTTTCTGTTGTTAAGGTGGACATCTCAGCAGTGACCATACGACTGGAAAAAATCAGTTTTCATTCCAATCCCAAAGAAAGGCAATGCCAAAGAATGTTCAAACTACTGCACAATTGTACTCATCTCACACAACAGCAAAGTATTGTTTGAAATTCTCCAAGCAAAGTTTCAACAGTACGTGAATTGAGAACTTCCAGATGTTCAAACTGGATTTCGAAAAGGCAGATAAATCAGATCTCAAATTGCCAACATCTGTTGGGTCATAGAAAAAGTTAAAAAGTTCCAGAAACATTGACTTCTGCTTTATTGACTACACCAAAGCCTTTGGCTGTATGGATCACAACAAACTGTGGAAAATTCTTGAAGAGGTTGGAATACCAGACCACCTTACCTGCCTCCTGAGAAAACTGTATGCAGGTCAAGAAACAACACTTAGAACTGGACATGGAAAAAAGGACTCATTCCAAATTGGGAAAGGAGTATGATACGGCTGTATACTGTCACTCTGCTCATTTAACTTACATGCAGAATACATCATGTGAAATGTCAGGCTGGATGAAGCACAAACTGGAATCAAGATTGCCAGAAGAAATATCAGTAACCTCAGATATGCAGATGACACCACCCTTATGGCAGAAAGCGAAGAAGAACTAAAGAGCCTCTTGATGAAAGTGAAAGAGGAGAGTGAAAAGTTGGCTTAAAACTCAGCATTCAAAAAATGAAGATCATGGCATCTGGTCCCATCACTTCATGGCAAATAGACAGGGGAACAATGGAAGTAGGGAGAGACTTTATTTTTTTGGGTTCCAAAATCACTGCAGATGGTGACTGCAGGCATGAATTAAAAAGACACTTCCTCCTTGGAAAAAAAGCTATGATCAACCTAGAAAGTAAAAGTGAAAGCAAAAGTTGCTCAGTCATGTCCAGCTTTTTGTGATCCCATGGACTATACAGTCCATGGAATTCTCTGGGCCAGAATACTGGAGTGGGTAGCCTATTGCTCTCCAGTGGATCTTCCTGAACTAGGAATTAAACCGGGGTCTCCTGCATTGCAGGTGGATTATTTACCAACTGAGCTCAGTGAAGCCAACCTAGATAGCCTATTAAAAAGTAGAGACATTACTTTGCTGACATCTAATCAAAGTTATGTTTTTTTTTAATTTTTTTCCAGTTGTCATGCATGGATGTGAGAGTTGGACCATAAAGAAAGCTGTGTACTGAAGAACTGATGCTTTTGAATTGTAGTGTTGGAGAAGACTCTTGAGAGTCCCTTGGATAGCGAGGAGATCAAACCAGTCCATCCTAAAGGAAATCAGTCATGAATATTCATTGGAAGGACTGATGCTGAAGCTGAAACTCCAATACTTTGACCACCTGATGCGAAGAACTGACTCACTGGAAAGGACCCTGATGCTGGGAAAATTGAAGGCAGAAGGAGACGGGAACAACAGAGGATGAGATGGTTGGATGGCATCACCAACTTGATTGACATGAATTTGAACAAGTTCTGGGAGTTGGTGATGGACAGGGAAGCCTGGCATGCTGTAATTCATGGGTCGCAAAGAGTTGGACACAATTGAGCGACTGAACTGAACTGAACTGAATGTGAACAAAGTGGAATGCTGAACTAAAACTAGCTTTAGGGACCACATTCAATAGCAATTGTTCTGTGGAGAAGCATGCAAGAATGATGACAGAAGCCATCAAGATAAAAAGGCCAAGTTTGATTCAAAAAACTATAAAGAGAGGAGATCCCATATGCTCCTCAAAAACTCAGCAATTTGGCACTAAAGGGTTGGGACCCCATCTAGGACATAAAAAACTATGAAAGTAAAGGGAGGTGACATGTACATTGCAGAAAAATCCTGTGATGAAGAAGGGAGGAAAGTTGCATCAAATACCAGTTTGGTCTGGACTTGAAAAAGAACGGAAACAAAGTTGTTTAGTCACTACATCACATTTCACTCTTTTGGGACCCCATGGCTTTATAGGCTGCCAGACTCCTCTATCCATGGGATTTCCCAGGCAAGAATACTGAAATAGTTTGCCATTTCCTTCTCTAGAGTATCTTCCTGACCCAGGGATCGAACCTGCATCTCCTCCATTGGCAGGCAGATTCTTTACTACTGTGCCACAAGGTAAGCTGGTGGAAACAAAGTAGGTTAAATTTAACCTAATTTGGATATCTACATACATGTGTGCTAGAAGTTGTTTCAGTCGTGTCCAACTCTGTGTGAGCCTTTGGACTGTAGCCTGCCAGTTTCCTCTGTCCATGGGATTCTCCAGGCAAGAATACTGGAGTAGGTTGCCATGTCCTACTCCAGCGGATCTTCCAAACTAGGTATCAAACCAACATCTCTTACAACTCCTGCATTAGCAGGTGCGTTCTTTACAACTAGCGCCATCTGAGAAGCCTATATCTAATTCATACCATTTCACAATTTCTTTGTTTAAATGTGGATAGATACTGTGACTTCCTTCTAGTAAACACAAAACGGAAAAGGTAACAGGATTCTTCAGAAGTAATTTGTGTCAACGGAGTTGACTTCAACATACTAAGTAGGGAGATTATCCTGAATGGGCTTAATTTAATCAAGTGAAAACTTAAAAGAGGGATTGCAGTCCTACAGGTTCAAGAGGGATTGTGGTCCTACAGGTTCAGAGACTTCCTCTCCTAACATTCTTGAGGAATCAGACAACACTGTTCTACAGACTTACAGAAATTAATACTACAACAACCATCTGAGCTTGGAAGAGGATCCAGGAGCTCAAATGATACACCAGCCCTGACAGATACCTAGATTAAAGCCTGGGGAGACACTAGAAGCTGTTGTTGTTCAGTAAGCAGTCATGTTCAACTCTTGGTAATCCCTTGGACTGCAGCACTCCAGGACTTCCTGTCCCTCCCTATCTCCCAGAGTTTGCCTAAGTTCATGTTCGTTGCATTGGTGATGCCATCCAGCCATCTCATCCTCTGACAATCTCTTTTCCTTTTGCCCTCAAACTTTCCCAGAATCAGGGACTTTTCCAATGAGTTCTCTGTTCGCATCAGATGACCAAAATACTGGAGCTTCAGCTTTAGCCTCAGTCCTTCCAATGAGTATTCAGGTTTGATCTCCCTTAAGATTGACTGATTTGATCTCCTTGCTGTCCAAGGGACTTTTAGGAGTCATCTCTAGCACCACAGTTCGAAGGCATAAATTCGTTGGTGTTCTGCCTTCTTTATGGTCCAGCTCTCACAACTGTGTGACCAGTGGGAAGACTATAGCCTTAACAATGCAGACCTTTGTTGGTAGAGTAAGATCTCTGCTTTTCAACACACTGTCTAGGTTCTTCATCTCTTTCATGCCAAGAAGTAACCATCTTCTGATTTCATGGCTTCAGTCACCATCTGCAGTGATTTTGGAGCCCACGAAGAGGAAATCTATCACTAAGCAGTAGATCCAGTGAAATTACATGTAAATCTCTGACCTTGGAAAACTGGAGATAACAAAGATGTGTTATTTTAAATGCCATGTCTGTGTAAGATGCTATGTAGCAGTACATAATTTGTTCACAGGGTTCTCCATATTATCAAAACGATGGTTTTTTCAGTTGTTGCTCAGTCCCTTAATTGTGTCCAACGCTTTGTGATCCCATGAATATTGCACACCAAGCTGCCCAGCCCTTCAATATCTCCTGGAGATGCTCAAACTCCTGTCCATTGAGTGGATGATGGCATCCAACCATCTCATCCTCTGTTGGCCCCTTCTCCTCCTGTACCCTGTTTTTCCCATCATTAGGGTATTTTCCAATGAGTCAGCTCTTCACTTTAGGTGGCCAAAGTATTGGAGCTTCTGCTTCAGCATCAGTCCTACCAATGAATATTTAGGGTTGATTTCCTTTAGGATTGACTGGTTTGATCTCCGAGCTGTCCAAGGGACTCTCAAGAGCCTTCTCCAACACCACAATTCAAAAGCATCAATTCTTCAGCACTCAGCCTTCTTCAGGTCTAACTCTCACACCCACACATAACTACTAGAAAAACCGGAGCTTTGACTAGACGGATCCCTGTCAGCAAAGTGATGTCTTTTATTTTTAATATGCTGTCTAGTTTTGGCATAGCTTTTCCTCAAAGAAGCAAGTATCTTTTAATTTCACAGCTGCAGTCACCATTCACAGTGATTTTGGAGCCCAAGAAAATAGTCTGTCACTACTTCCATTGTTTCCCCATCTATCTGAAGTGATGGGACCAGATGCCATGATCTTCATGTTTTGAATGCTGAGTTTTAAGCCAGGTTTTTCACTCTCCGCTTCCAGCTTCATCAAGAGGATCTCTGGTTCCTCTTCACTTTCTTCCATAAAGGTGGTGTCATCTGCACATCTGAGGTTACTGATATTTCTCCCAGCAATCTCGATTCCAGCTTGAGCTTCATTCAGTGGGGCATTTCTCATGATGTACTCTACATATAAATAAAATAAGAAGAGTGATGATATACAGCCTTGATATACTCCTTTCCCAATTTTGAATCAGTCTGTTTTTCCATATCCAGTTCTAACTTTTGCCTCTTGATCTGCGTACAGGAGGCAGGTAAGGTGGTCTGGTAGTCCCATCTCTTTAAGAATTTTCCACAGCTTGTTGTGGTCCACACAGTCAAAGACTTTAGTGCAATCAGTGAAGCAGAAGTAGATGTGGTTTTCTGGAATTCTCTTCATCTCTCTGTGATCTAACGAACGTTGGCAACTTGAGATCTGGTTCATTTGCCTTTTCTAAATCCAGCTTGTACATATGGAAATCCTCTGATCACATACTGCTGAAGCCTAACTTGAAGAATTTTGAGTAGAAACTTGCTAGCATGTGAACTGAGCACAAATGTACAGTTGTTTGAACATTCTTTGGCATTGCCCTTCTTTGGGATCAGAATGAAAACTGATCTTTTCCAGTCCTGTGGCCACTGCTGAGTTTTCCAAATTTGCTGACATTTTTAAAAGAACCAGCTTTAAATAGCTCAGCTGCAAATCCATCACCTTCACTAGCTTTACCCATAGTAATGCTTCCTAAGGCCCACTTGACTTCACACTCCAGAATGCCTGGCTCTAGCTGAGTGACACCATTGTGGCTATCTGGGTCATTAGGAACTATTTTGTACAGTTCTTCTGTGTATTCTTGCCACCCATTCTTCATCTCGTCTGCTTCTGTTTGGTTCTTATTGCTTCTGTTCATCTTTACATGAAATGCTCCATTCATATCTCTAGTTTTCTTGAAGAGATCTCTAGTCTTTCACAATCTATTGTTTTCCCTTATTTCTTTGCATTGTTCATTTAAGAAGTCCTTCTTATCTCTCCTGGCTAGCCTCTGGAACTCTGCATTCAGTTGGGTATATTTTTCCCTTTCTCCCTTGCTTTTTGCTTCTCCTCTTTTCTCAGATATTGGCAAAGACTTCACTTTACCTTCTTGCATTTCCTTTTCTTCAGGACAATTTTGGTCTCCATCTCCTATATAAGGTAATGAACCTGAGTCCATAGTTCTTCAGGCACTCTATCAGATCTAATCCCTTGAATCTATATCTCACTTCCACTGTATAATCATAAGGGACTTGATATAAGTCATACCTGAATGGTCTAGTGGTTTTCTCTTCTTTATTCAATTTAATACTGATTTTTGCAATAAGGAGCTCATAATCCGAGCAACAGTCAGCTCCAGGTCTTGTTTCTGCTGACTGTATAGACCTTCTCTGTCTTTGGCTGCAAAGAACATAATCAATCTGATTTTGGTGTTGACCGCTTGGTGATGTCCATGTGTAGAGCTGTCAGTTGTGTTGTTGGAAGGGGGTGTTTGCTATGACCGGTGCATTCTCTTAGAAAAACTCTGTTAGCCTTTGCCCTGCTTCATTTTGTACTCCAAGACCAAACTTACCTATAACTCTAGGAGTATCTTGACTTTCAACCACTATGATGAAAAGGACATCTTTTCTGGTGCCAACTGTAGGTGTGCATCGAACCAGGCAACTTCAGCTTCTTTGGCATTACTGGTTGGGGCACAGACTTGAATTATAGTGATGTTGAATGGTTTGCCTTTGAAACGAACCGAGATCTTTCTGTTGTTTTTGATATTGCACCCAACTACTGCATTCCAGACTCTTTTGTTGACTATGAAGGCTACTCCATTTCTTCCAAGGGATTATTTCCCATAGTTGTAGATATAATGGTCATCTGAATTAAATTCGCCTATTCCCATCCATTTTGGTTCACTGATTCCTAAGATGCTGATATTCCCTCTTGCCATCTCCTGCTTGATCATGTCCAGTTTACCTTGATTCATGGACCTAATATTACAGGTTCCTATGCAATAGTATTCTTTACAGCACTGGATTTTACTTTTACCAGCAGACACATCCACAACTGAGTGCCATTTCCACTTTCGCCCAGCCACTTCATTCTTTCTGGAGCTATTAGTAATTGCCCTCTGCTCTTCTCCAGTACCATACCGGGTACCTTCTGACCTGGGGGGTTCATCTTCTGGTGGTGTATCTTCTTACATTTTCATTCTGTTCATGAGGTTACTGCAGCAAGAATACAGGAGTGGGTTGCCATTTCCTCCTCCAGTGGACTACTTTTTGTCAGATTTTTTCACTATGACCTGTCCATCTTGGGTGACTCTGCATGGCATGGCTCATAGATTCATTGAATTACACAAGCCCCTTACTCATGAAAAGGCTGTGATCCATGAAAGGGACCGTAACACGTATATGTATAACATGTGTATATGTTATATGTCAATAAATACAAAATCGTAGTGATATGAAGAAGGAAATTGATAAGGGTGAAAATTAAAACAGGATTGTCCATGAATTAACAGATGCCAAAGGTGAATTATTTTACACAGATTTTATGATACCCTTATAAGTGTTTAATCTAATATATTTTTATAGGGCTTCCCTGGTGGCTCAGGTATAAAAATCCATCTGCAATGAGGGAGACCTGGGTTTGACCCCTGGGTTGGGAAGATCCCCTGGAGAAGGGAAAGGCTTCCCAGTCCAGTATTCTGGCGTGGAGAATTCCATGGACAGAGGAGCCTGGTGGGCTACAGTCCATGGGGCTGGACACGACTGAGTGACTAACACACATACAGTGATTCATAAATCACTGGCAAACCTAGAGAAAGAAGTCGTCACTGCAATATAAAATGTAGACACTAACATATGTATTATTATTAAAGATTAAGGGATATTTCAAAGTGATAAAGCATTCTGTCAACCAAGAAGATGTAACAATTCTAAATGTATATGTGCATAATAATATAGACTTAAATACTGAAGCAAAATGTATGGGAACTAGAAAAAGGAATCAATTTGTTGCTTAGTCACTCAATTATGTCCAACTCTTCATGACCCCATGGGACTGTAGCCTACCAGGGTCCTCTGTTCATGAGATTATCCAGGCAAGAATACTGGACTGGTTTGCCATTTCCTTCTCCAGGGTATCTTCTTGATCCAGGATTGAACCCACATCTCTTGGGTCTCCTACATTTGCCAGTGGGGAAGCCCCAGAAAAAGAAATCAATGTAAAAAACACAGTAGGAGATTTTAATGTGCATCTATAGCTAATAAAACAAACGATAACATTAGAAAGCATGTGAAATATCCGAATAAGCAATGAAAGAACTTAGCCCAATAAACATATATACAATATTGCACCCAAACACAAACAACCAAATTCTACATACACACATGAGACGTATTCACTGGTTTATGAGCCATAAGGCAAGTCTCAAAAAATGCAAAGGATATGAAAATAGAGCTTGCTGCTTAATAATAGTAGAACTAAGTAAAAAAAAATCATTTATTTTTAATTACTACTCTAAAACTTCTGAGCAAATTTTTGCAGTCTTCTGAAAAAATAAAGAGGTTTATTAACATTTCCCCCCTTTCTGGCACTGTCCACAACATGAGAAAGATACAAGTTTATACAAAATAAGCTTAAAGGTACAATACACTAAAATACTGTCTTTAGAAAATTGTACCAAGAAAGGAATGGTGAATTAATCTTTGCAGGAATTAATATTGATGAAAATGAAAAGTAGGGAACTGTTGAACTTTCATTTACATGACTATAGTTAATATAATGTAAGGCAATTAAAAAAAAAAAAGTAAGACACTTTGTATAAGACTGCTTGGGGTGCCACAGCAGTATAATACAGATTGGGTGGCTTCTTCAACAACAGAAATTATTTTTCAAATCTGGAGTCCAAAATTCCAAGATTAAGTGTTGGCAGAGTTGGTTCTGGTGAGATGTCTCTTCTTGGCTTGAAGATGGCTGCCTTCTTGCTGTGTCCTGGGTACCTTGTTCTGTGGATGCCCACTCTTGATTCTTCTCCTCTAATTATGAGAACACTAGCTATATGGGCCAGGGCCTCACTATCATAACCTCAATTCAGTTCAGTTCAGTCACTCAGTCGTGTCCAACTCTTTGCGACCCCATGAACCACAGCACGCAAGGCCTCCTTGTCCAACACCAGCTCCCGGAGTCCACCCAAATCCTTGTCCATCGAGTCAGTGATGCCATCCAGCCATATCATTCTCTGTTGTTCCAATCTCCTCCTGCCCCCAACCCCTCCCAGCATCAGAGTCTTTTCCAGTGAGTCAACTCGTCGCATGAGGTGGCCAAAGTATTGCAGTTTCAGCTTTAGCATCAGTCCTTCCAATGAACACCCTGGATTGATCTCCTTTATAATGGACTAGTTGGATCTCCTTGCAGTCCAAGGGACTCTCAAGAGTCTTCTCCAGCACCACAGTTCAAAAGCATCAATTCTTTGGCGATCAGCTTTCTTCACAGTCCAACTCTCACATCCATACATGACCACTGGAAAAACCATAGTCTTGACTAGACGGACCTTTGTTGGCAAAGTAATGTCTCTGCTTTTTAATATGCTATCTAGGTTGGTCATAACTTTCCTTCCAAGGAATAAGCGTCTTTTCATTTCATGGCTGCAGTCAGCATCCGCAGTGATTTTGGAGCCCAAAGTATAAAGTCTGACACTGTTTCCACTGTTTCCCCATCTATTTCCCATGAAGTGATGGGACCATATGCCATGATCTTTGTTTTCTGAATGCTGAGCTTCAAGCCAACCTTTTCACTCTCCTCTTTCACTTTCATCAAGAGGCTTCTTAGTTCCTCTTCACTTTCTGCCATAAGGGTGGTGTCATCTACATATCTGAGGTTATTGATATTTCTCCCGGCAATCTTGATTCCAGCTTGTGCTTCTTCCAGCCCAGCATTCCTCATGATGTACTCTGCATATAAGTTAAATAAGCAGGGTAACAATATACAACCTTGATGTACTCCTTTTCCTATTTGGAACCAGTCTGTTGTTCCATGTACAGTTCTGACTGTTGCTTCCTGACCTGCATACGGGTTTCTCAAGAGGCATGTCAGGTGGTTTGGTATTCCCATCTCTTTCAGAATTTTCCAATTTCTTGTGATCCACACAGTCAAAGGCTTTGCCATAGTCAATGAAGCAGAAATAGATGTTTTTCTGGAACTCTCTTGCTTTCTCCATGATCCAGCGGATGTTGGCAATTTGATCTCTGGTGCCTCTGCCTTTTCTAAAACCTGCTTGAACATCTGGGAGTTCACGGTTCACATATTGCTGAAGCCTGGCTTGGAGAATTTTGAGCATGACTTTACTAGCGTGTGAGATGAGTGCAATTGTGTGGTAGTTTGAGCATTCTTTGGCATTCCCTTTCTTTGGGATTGGAATGAAGACTGACCTTTTCCAGTCCTGCGGCCACTGCTGAGTTTTCCAAATTTGTTGGCATATTGAGTGCAGCACATTCACAGCAGCATCTTTCAGGATTTGAAATAGCTCAACTGGAATTCCATCACCACCACTACCTTTGTTAGAGGTGATGCTTTCTAAGGCCCACCTGACTTCACATTCCAAGATGTCTGGCTCTAGGTCAGTGATCACACCATCGTGACTACCTTGTTTGTGAAGATCTTTTTTGTACAGTTCTTCTGTGTATTCTTGCCACCTCTTCTTAATATCTTCTGCTTCTGTTAGGTCCATACCATTGCTGTCCTTTATCGAGCCCATCTTTGCATGAAATGTTCCTTTGGAATCTCTAATTTTCTTGAAGAGATCTTTTGTTTTTCCTATTCTGTTGTTTTCCTCTATTTCTTTGCATTGATCGCTGAGGAAGGCTTTCTTATCTCTCCTTGATGTTCTTTGGAACTCTGTATTCAGATGCTTATATCTTTCCTTTTCTCCTTTGCTTTTGCTTCTCTTCTTTTCACAGCTATTTGTAAGGCCTCCTCAGACAGACATTTTGCTTTTTTGCATTTCTTTTCCATGGGAATGGTGTTGGTCTAGAAACCAGAAATGGTCACTATTGATGTTTATTTTCCACTGAAGACTTTTTTTTCAATTTTATTTCTATTTAGTTATTCTACAGTTTTATTTCTATATACATATGTAGTATATAATTCTATTTACAGCTTAGTAATCTTTCTCACTGTAGAAAATATGGATCTTTAAAATTACATGACGATATATTATTCTATATTATAAAAATAGGTGAATAACTAGATTCTTAGAGACAAGAGGCCTTTTCTAAAAGTAATCCATAATCAAGAACTTTTAAGAAAAATAATAAATGTCAATATTTTAAAATTTGTTTTCCATACAGGAATAAAAAGAAATAATCAACTGTCAATTACAAACAAATGTCAAATTGGGAACATACAGAAAATAACTCCTTTCAAAATGAATATTTTTAACATTGTACAGTTTTTGAAAATTAACACAATGCTAAAATTCTCATTAAAAATTATATAAAATAGAATTCAGAGTATAAAACTCTGTATACTGCTGATATAAATTTAAAATGCTAATATAACTTCAGTCTCCAAAATAATTTACTATACGATGAAATTAGAATGAAAACAAATAATTTTTCTTAACATATCAGCAAAGATTAATTAACAACACTTGTAGTTTGTGGCAGTTTGTGTAAATATCGCTGGTGGGAGTGTAAATTGGAATAACCTTTCTGAATATCACTTTTGTGATTATTTATTAAATGCTGTCAAATACATCTTTCTATGATTCTTAGGTTCTAGTTTTGGGATTTTATCTCAACTAATTATGTACATGCATAGCATTACTAATGACTGACTTATAATAGTGACAACATACTTGAAATAGAGATATATTTAATTGGATTAAAGAAAAATTTACACAGATATTATTAATGTTAAGATGTTAACATTTTTGTTAGGAAATTAATGTTACCATAGAGTTTTAATTACAAAATAGCATATTTTAATGCATTCGGAGATATGGTTGTTTCTGCCCAAGATGACTGGATGACAGAAATAAAAGCACCTAGATAATGTCTATGACTGGTTGTCATACTTTTCTTTTCATGTCTTTTGCTCTTCATTCTTTTCTTTATTGTCTTTCCTCACAGCTAGTGCAAGGTCTCATTGTTAGTAATCTCGCATGTTCTTTAGCCAAGATATGCTCCTGATAGCCTCTTATCCTTAAAAAATGGATCATTTTCTCAGACATTAAAAAATTGAAGCATGCATATCTAAACTAAGGCACTGTAACTCCTGATTATGTAAGAATATCCAAATAAATTAAATGATATATGGAATATGTTTCAAAATAAAAAATAATTCTGAAGTTAATTTGTTATTTGTTGAATTTGTCAAAACATGACTCTTGGAGACTTACATGCTATAGGAAACCCTTTTCACATCAATCTGCAGCAAAGAAATCTGAAAAGCTATTTTTGTATAGACACAGATAAGATACTTTGAACAATATTCTGATGAGTGGTTTGGTTCCGATTAAAATTATCCATGTCCATAAAATATAATAGTATAATCCTTTACTTTAAGATGAAATTTAACCGGGAAAAGAGGGGTGCTGAAAAATAATCATACTGGGTTTTAGTCATTGAAGCAGTACTGAGATTCAAAATCAAAATTTTACAAATAGATTGCTGCTATTACACATTAAAATGATAAAATGTGCCAGACAAAATCATGACACACTTGACTCAACACTTACTCATTCAGATCCATATATTCCAACATAAGATCAAACCAAACTCTAACTCCACATGGACTTATGTATTTTAAGCAGAAAACTACTAAACTTTCCAGTAACTCTTTACTTTACACATTCTGATCAATCCCTGCCAAGACCATCATTATGACTAACTCCAGTCACTGAAGCCTTTCCAAATGTTAATTACTACTCTTTGAGATAATCCATAGTGGTGGTAGTGCTTTCCTCATTTTTATAAGCAAGTCAAGAAACCTAAATTTGTTTGATTACAATGTATTCCTGGTGATCTCCCGACACTGAGATTTAAATAGAAATAAAAGGGAGTTCAGTTCAATTCAGTCGCTCAGTCGTGTCTGACTCTTTACGACTCCATGAATCACAGCACGCCAGGCCTCCCTGTCCATCACCAACTCCCGGAGTTCACTCAAACTCATGTCCATCAAGTCGGTGATGCCATCCACCCATCTCATTCTCTGTCGTCCCCTTCTCCTCCAACCCCCAATCCTTCCCAGCATCAGAGTCTTTTCCAGTGAGTCAACTCGTCGCATGAGGTGGCCAAAGTATTGGAGTTTCAGCTTCAGCATCAGTCCTTCCAATGAACACCCAGGATTGATCTCCTTTAGAATGGACTGGTTGGACCTCCTTGCAGTCCAAGGGACACTCAAGAGTCTTCTCCAGCACCACAGTTCAAAAGCGTCAATTCTTCAGTGATCAGCTTTCTTCACAGTCCAACTCTCACATCCATACATGACCATGGGAAAAACCATAGCCTTGACTAGACGGACCTTGGTTGGCAAAGTAATGTCTCTGCTTTTTAATATACTATCTAGGTTGGTCATAACTTTCCTTCCAAGGAGTAAGCGTCTTTTAATTTCATGGCGCACAATTGCACTCATCTCACACGCTAGCAAAGTCATGCTCTAAATTCTCCAAGCTAGGCTTCAGCAGTATGTAAACCGTGAACTCCCAGATGTTCAAGCAGGTTTTAGAAAAGGCAGAGGCACCAGAGATCAAATTGCCAACATCCGCTGGATCATGGAGAAAGCAAGAGACTTTCAGAAAAACATCTATTTCTGCTTCATTGACTATGCCAAAGCCTTTGACTGTGTCGATCACAATAAACTGTGGAACATTCTGAAAGAGATGGGAATCCCAGACCACCTGACCTGCCTCTTGAGAAACCTGTATGCAGGTCAGGAAGCAACAGTTAGAACTGCACATGGAACAACAGACTGGTTCCAAATAGGAAAAGGTGTACGTCAAGGTTGTATATTGTCACCTTGCTTATTTAACTTATATGCAGAGTACATCATGAGGAATGCTGAGCTGGAAGAAGCACAAGCTGGAATCAAGATTGCTGGGAGAAATACCAATAACCTCAGATATGAAGATGACACTACCCTTATGGCAGAAAGTGAAGAGGAACTCAAAAGCCTCTTGATGAAAGTGAAAGAGGAGAGTGAAAAGGTTGGCTTGAAGCTCAACATTCAGAAAACAAAGATCATGGCATCTGGTCCCATCACTTCATGGGAAATAGATGGGGAAACAGTGGAAACAGTGTCAGACTTTATTTTTTTGGGCTCCAAAATCACTGCAGACGCTGATTGCAGCCATGAAATTAAAAGACGCTTACTCCTTGGAAGGAAAGTTATGACCAACCTTGATAGTATTTTTAAAAGCAGAGACATTACTTTGCCAACCAAGGTCCGTCTAGTCAAGGCTATGGTTTTTCCCGTGGTCATGGATGGATGTGAGAGTTGGACTGTGAAGAAAGTTGATCGCCGAAGAATCGATGCTTTTGAACTGTGGTGTTGGAGAAGACTCTTGAGAGTCCCTTATACTGCAAGGAGATCCAACCAGTCCATTCTAGAGGAGATCAATCCTGGATGTTCATTGGAGGGACTGATGCTAAAGCTGAAGCTGCAATACTTTGGCCACCTCATGCGACGAGTTGACTCACTGGAAAAGACTCTGATGCTGGGAAAGGTTGGGGGCGGGAGGAGAAGGGGACGACAGAGAATGAGATGGCTGGATGGCATCACCGACTCTGTTGACATGAGTTTGAGTGAACTCCGGGAGTTGGTGATGGACAGGGAGGCCTGGTGTGCGGTGATTCATGGGGTCACGGAGAGTCGAACACGACTGAGTGACTGAACTGAACTGAATTTCATGGTTGCAATCAGGATCACAATAAACTGTGGAAAAAATCAGAAAGAGATGGGAACACCAGACCACCTGACCTGCCTCTTGAGAAACCTGTATGCAGGTCAGGAAGCAACAGTCAGAACTGTACATGGAACAACAGACTGGTTCCAAATAGGAAAAGGGAGTTACGCTAATTCAATTCAGTTCAGTTCAGTCGCTCAGTCACATCTGACTCTTTGCAACCCAATGAACTGCAGCATGCCAGGCCTCCCTGCCCATCACCAACTCCCAGAGCCTACCCAAACTCATATCCGTTGAGTTGGTGACGCCATCCAACCATCTCATCCTCTGTTGTTCCCCTCTCTTCCTGTGCTCAATCTTTCCCAGCATCAGGGTCTTTTCAAATGAGTCAGCTCTTCGCATTAGGTGGCCATAGTATTGCAGTTTCAGATTCAGCATCAGTCCTTCCAATGAACAACCAGGACTGATCTTTCCGATGGACTGGTTGGATCTCCTTGCAGTCCAAGGGACTCTCAAGAGTCTTCTCCAGCACCACAGTTCAAAAACATCAGTTCAGTTCTCAGCTTTCTTTACAATCCAACTCTCACATCCATACATGACTACTAGAAAAACCATAGCCTTGACTAGGCGGACCTTTGCTGGCAAAGTAATGTCTCTGCTTTTTAATATTTTGTCTAGGTTGGTCATAACTTTCCTTCCAATGAGTAAGTGTCTTTTAATTTCAAGATTGAAATCACCATCTGTAGTGATTTTGGAGCCCCCAAAATAAATCAGCCATTGTTTCCACTGTTTTCCCATCTATTTCCCATGAAGTGATGGGACCGGATGCCATGATCTTAGTTTTCTGAATGTTGAGCTTTAAGCCAACTTTTTCACTCTCCTCTTTCACTTTCATCAAGGGGTCCTTTAGTTTTTCTTCACTTTCTGCCATAAGGGTGGTGTCATCTGCATATCTGAGGTTATTGATATTTCTCCCAGCAATCTTGATTCTAGCTTGTGCTTCCTCCAGCCGAGCATTTCTCATGATGTAATCTGCATATAAGTTAAATAAGCAGGGTGACAATATACAGCCTTGACGTACTCCTTTTCCTATTTGGAACCAGTCTGTTGTTCCATGTCCAGTTCTAACTGTTGCTTCCTGATCTGCATACAGGTTTCTCAAGAGGCAGGTCAGGTGGTCTGGTATTCACATCTCTTGAAGAATTTTCCACAGTATGCTAATTAGTTACTCCAATTAGTTACAAAACAATTATATACCAAAATCAATACTGATTATCAAAATTATAATAAATGTTCTGCTCATTGAACGCACAGTTACAGACTTTTTACCTCTTAACAGAAAAGAATCAGAAATCAACAGGTATTAAAAAGGATATTTCTATCCAATCACTTATTTCTTTAATTCAAGTACCAGAAGTTTTTACCTGGGGATAAGAGCGAGCTATAGCATGACTATGTTCAGGACAAATTAGAAATGCTTCTTTCTTTGTGAAAATAAGAAAATCCACTAACACTGGGATAGAAGAGGTGTAAAGTCTTCTGGGAGCAGTCATGTTTTCATACTGCATACAGAGGACTTGTGAATTGAAAATAAATTTGTTTAAAAAGATCTCTCTGCATGTAACATAAAGGAAGTCTTCTGGCACTTACAGAATTATGAATAAGGTAGTTTGGTCCTAGATGACCAGAGTTTGGTTGGCTATTGAAATGCTAAAACTCTTGAACTGAATTCAAATCCAAATCCAGGAGAAATTTATACTTGGAGTTTTGAAATAAATTCAACTAGATTTTATATTTTTGTGACACTAGGATCCTCTTTGTCCTTTTTCATTTAAAGACAAAATTGCTTTAGTTTGTTTGTCTAATAAAGTTTCAAAACCCATAATTCAAATAAACCTTGGCTATATTTATAGATTTTTAAAACAAATGAGATTGGTGAAAACTAACAGAAAGTTACTCAAAGAAAATTAGGAAAAGACGAAATTCTACAAACAAGGTGTAAATAGATAAGATTTCCAATAACAATAACTAAGACAGCAATAAATTAATGTTATAGTTTAAAGCAGGGGTCCTCAACCTTTGGGATTAATGTCTGACCACCTGAGGTGGAGCTGCTGCAATAATGATAATAAAGTACATAACATATCTAATGTGCTTGAGTCATTCTAAAACCATATCCCTCACCTGCAGTTTATGGCAAAATTCTCTTCCATAAAACCAGTCCCTGGTGCCCAAAAGGTTGGGGACCACTGGTTTAAAGGCAATTACAATTTAGTTCAATTCTCCAGAGCCAGGGACAAAGAGAAGAGACTACTGGTAGAAAATAAAACTACCAGTGATAACAAGAGCAGAGTGAACTGAGAGAGAAGGAACATAAAAAGATTATACCATCATGGAGAGATGATGCGTAATTAGGCCTCCTAGCTAGAGCTCAATGAAACGCACACGGCTTGATCTGGGGCTAGCTGTGATAATTATTTTATATGTGCCTTAGAAACATATGGCACCCTGAAAGGATGTGTCCACATATGTTGTTGGATAATGAGCTTTCTTACTGTGCTTATGCAGATTAGTTATTCAAGTGGAGCAGAGAGCATGATACCACCTGTCATTTTCCTAACTGTGACACAGGCTATAAAATCAGGGTACTGCACATTTATGCAGAGAAGGTAGTGATTACGAATACTGAACAATTTACATTGAGAATAACATCCTATTAACTTACATATAATCAACTCTCATTGGTAGTTCTGGAAGAGCACATAAAATCTAAAACTAGAAAATAAAGGTGTGTGTGTGTGAGAGAGATAGAAAGCACTCACAGGTGTGTGTATGAGAGAGAAAAAACTCAGTTTTTAAATTGTAGAGCAATAATGCAAAGAAGATGTGGAAAAATGGTTTGTTACTGCCATCTCCATTTATTAATAACTTTATGCAGTAATTCGTGCTTGAAAGTAACATTTTTTTTCTATTGACTTATAATCATTTGAACTTATTTCTATCACAATAATCTTCAGAAAGGAAGTTGAAAAGCTTGGTATAGATTATGTGGCAGATATTAAAATCTAAAGACTTATGTACAATAAATGATGTACACTTTTATTTAAATCACTACATTAATATTTTTAAATGACTTTCTGCTGAAGATTTAATTGACTGCATTCTCTACAAGTGAGCACTAAGTCTCTTTAGTTATGTCCAACACTCTGCGACTCTATGGACCACAGCCTCCCAGACCCCTCTGTCCATGGGCTTCTCCAGGCAAGAATATTGGAATGGTAGCCATGCTCTCTTCCAGGTGATCTTTCCAACCATGAGATGGAACTCACATCTCTCTCCTGCATTGGCAGGCAGGTTCTTTACCCTAGCATCCTTGGAGGCAGTCAAAGCTAAAGGAAATCAACCCTGAATATTTATTGGAAGAACTGATGCTGAAGCTCCCATACTTTGGCCACCTGATGTGAAGAGCCAATTCACTGGAAAAGACCCTGATGCTGGGAAAGACTGAGGGCAGGAGGTGAAGGGGGCCACAGAGGATGAGATGGTTGGATGGCATCACTGACTCGATAGACATGAGTTTGAGCTAACTCCGGGAGATGGTGAAAGACAGGGAAGCCTGAAGTGCTGCAGTCCCTGGGGTTGTAAAGAGTCAGACATGACTTCGTGACTGAGCAACAAATAACAATTCTCTGTGAGGAAAGGGATAATATTCCTTCCTATTTTGTAACTGCAGGAGATGCTACTAAGGACAAATATATATCACACATGAAAACTAAAGCAAAATGAAAGCTTTTCTTGACAGAGAACAGATTACTTCATCAAATGGCTATTAATTGTTGATTCTTTCTTCTTCCATTTATTTTAAAAATAAAAAACGTGTTGCCATATTTTAAAAATCTAGCAAATAGGAAAGCTTGGATACTCATAATAGCAAAAGCTTCTTTCTAAAACTATCTCTTAGGCTCATTCCCTTTTGTCAATGAGTGATGAGTAATCTATCAAGAATTTGTATGCAATGTTATCAATTTCCATATATTTGCATAACAAACACTCTCTAGCAAATGACTTTACACTTTATTTTTTGTGATCATACTGTTTATGGAATTTTAAGACAAGCTTTCTTTCTTAATCCTTATTAAATATCAATATTAATAGCATTCTTATACAATTGTCTTATTTAATTTTATCAAATGTCTTATGCCTTTGTATTACATGATAGATCAATCTTCAGTTCCCACAGAAAATAGACAATGAGGTTTACATGCAGGAGAAATATTGTGGTCCTCTGACAAACATATCTTGGAAATGTCAGGGAAGCAGGGCCATGTGCCAAGAAAAGCTGAAAAGTAATGTCATCACAAAAGGGATCTCTGCCTCTGTCTTTCCAATTTGATGCACATGGGAAGAACCATATACATTCAACATTACCTAGTCACTGTGTCCAAGATGCACCTGGAGAGGAGCTGTGCTCTTGAGCACAGGAGGTCTTTTTACTTGAAATGCCAGAGATAGATTCAGCTGAGAGTCTTTAGCTCCAGAAGCTGGAGAAATGAGTGCCTCCACCCTTTAGGGGGTCTAGACAGTACACTATGGAATCCTACTATGATAGAAAACCTGAGAACCCCAGATTTCAGCCTACATCCGTCACCAGACATGAAAGAGAACAATCCTTCAAAGAATTCTGGTCTGAGACTTTCAGTCTTCCTGTTGAGAATCCTTGTATCAGGGAGGAGAGAGAAGCATAGAGAGAGGTATCCCCACTATACCTTATCCAGACTGATGACCCACAGGATTCATGACCACAGTATGGATTTTATTCTATGTTGTGAAATTGTGGGGCAAATATTTATACAGTTATAGATAACCAGAACAGATAATAACTCCTTTCCTTTGTAGTCTGTCTTTTGGCTCAAGACGTTAACAATGTCAGTGCAATAAGTGTCTTCAAAATTTAACACTAAAGCTCTTTACGTAAGCATTTACCATTCTGGAAACCAGAACCTATAGATTCATAGAGCTGCAATTTGTGTGGAAACAAAGTTCATGTTCCTAAATGAGTTACTTAGAGTTATGGCAAAAGAAGCTATTCCTAGTTCCACTCTTTCTTTCCCAGACTATAACATACTGCCTACAGGAGACAAGTAAGAGTTGGACCATAAAAAAGTTGAGCACCAGCGTATTGATGCTTTTGAACTGTGGTGTTGAAGAAGACTCCTGAGTTTCCCTTGGACTGCAAAGAGACCAAATCAGTCATTTCTAAAGGGTATCAGTCCTGAATATTCATTGGGAGGATTGATGCTGAAGCTGAAGCTCCAATACTTTGGCCACCTGATGAGAACTGACTCATTGGAAATGACTCTGATGTTGGTGAGAAATTGAAGGCAGGAGGAGAAGGGGACGACAGAGGATGAGATGGTTTGATAGTGTCACTGACTCGATGGACATGAGTTTGAGCAAGCTCTGGGAGTTGTTGATGGGCAGGGAAGCTGCAGTCCATGGGGTTGCAAAGTGTCGGACATGACTGAGCGACTGAACTGAAGTGAACAGGAGACAAAGTCTCATTTACATTGTATCCTAATGGCTACAGCCCCATTCTCGGAGAACATTATCTCCAAGTCATTGCATCAGCTATGCCTTCAAAAGTCACTCTGTCATTCTGGAAAACTGGCAGTTTCTGGGTGGTGTGACATATGACATGAACAATGGGTATAATGGTTATATGCATGCTTTCCAAATTGTTCTGCTATGAAGTTAGTTCTCTGAATGTGACACTTTTTGAAATCCTCTGCCAATGTATCAGGTGGCCCAGTGGTAAAAAATTTGCCTGCCAATGCAGGAGATGCAGGAAAGCAGGTTTGATCTCTGGGTCTGGAAGATCCCCTGGAGGAGGAAATGGCAATCCACTCCAGTATTCTTGCCTAGAAAATTCCATGGACAGAGGAGATTGGTGGGCTGCAATCCACCAGGTCACAAAGAATCAGACATGACTGAGTGACTTAGCATGCATGCACACACTGTCAATGGATCAAAAACTATCTCAGTCTTCAAAAAGTGGAGCTAGCTGAGCCTCTTTGATTGAAAAGTCAAACTCACAGCATGCATCAATGATGGTGAAAGCCAACCATACCCCTTCCTCAGTAGAAAGGAAGTATGATTAGTATGATTCACTTGTCATCAAATGGCCAGTTGGTCCTCTCAGCAGATCTTGGGCTCATAGTGTTTGTCTCAGTTGTTGGCAGGCTGTACTGTTCACATCCTCAATAGCTAATTAAGCACTGGTGAGTTGAGGGACCATTCTAGTGAGCCAAACCATAAAATCTTTTAAAGTACATTTTTATGACCTCTAGTTATGCACAGAAATCCTTTGGGGTAAATCTCCTTGGGGTTAACATAGAGGTAATATAATCCATGCCAGAATATTTTTACAATATGGTAGTCTACATTATATGTGAACCTAGAGTCATAAGCCTCATTGGGTACTGCAAATACAGTGACAGTTAAATGTGCCTTACTAGCAGTATAATGTTAATTCTCTCAATAAACAGGGTGAACAATCATGTCAGTGAGATGTTATTCTCATAAGGATCCTTTGGTTGTTTTAGTTTAGTTAGAAAAATCTAAATGGAATTCACTGGACTTAAGTAAATAAAGCTTTTAAAGAAACATTTAAGTTAAATGCTCCATGAGGTCGGCAGTAATAATACATAGTGACACTGGGGAGTGTTGACCATGAAATAATAAAAAAAAAAAATTAATAAAGGAAATCATTATAAATTAAAAAACAGTTTTCAACAGTTTTAAAACATTAATGAAATATTCCCAAAGAAATATGGTAATCAGAAAAATGCAAACTACTGATTACACTTCAGTTAACAGTGAATTTGCAGCATATGGAGCAATTAAATCTTTATGGATCAAGGAAACCTTAGTGAAAGTGCTTTCCAAAGTCAGCGCTGAGATCACCAATGAAATTAGAAAAACATGAAGGTCTTTTACATTACAGGAACTTTATAATCCTAGGTAAAAGTGACTCCCTTTTTAAAAAGACGTAAATTTGGATTTCTCTGGTGGTCCAGTGGTTAAGAATCCACTTGCCAGTGCAAGTCACATCAGTTCGATCCCTGGTCTAGGAAGATTTCATGTACTGTTGGACAACTAAGCCCTCGCATCACAACTACTGAAGCCCTCATGCGTGGGGGCTCATGTGCCGCAAGTATTGAACATGTATGCTGCAACTACTAAAGCCAATGCGTCTAGAGCTGGTGCTCTGCAACAAGAGAAGCCACTGAAATGGGAAGCCTGCTCACTGCAATGACAGAGTAGCCCCTACTTGCCACAACTATAGAAAGCCTGTGTGCAGCAACAAAGACCCAGAGAAGGCAAAAGTAAATAGATAAATAAATAAATAAATCGTACTTAAAAAGGCATAATTTAACTTCCCTTTCAAATGTCTTGCAAATAGTTTTTAATTTCTAAGATTTACAGATTCTAAAATACAGACTAGTGATTTAGATTCTGAAAAAGTTCATAACTCAAGTAAGTGAAAATTTTAATTTATTTGAGATCTTTCAAGTCACAATATTTTCCTTTTATATGTCAGTTCACTCTGTATTTTGTAATTTCCCAGAAATAGTATTATATGCGAATCCAAACATGGAATCAGGTAGAGAAATTATTAGCTATCAGAATGTTATTTAGCACGCAACTGGAGTATTTGATGGTTCTCTAAGAACTGTGTGCCTTGAAAAACCAATTACATTTGTTTTATAGGTATGTTTTTCAGTTTCCTAAGAACTTAGACATAAGAAATATTTTGAAACAAAAAGACAGTAAAGGCTGATGGTATTATAAATAAGACAAATTGTAATGAATTTTCTAAAATAAGTATTCATACTAACTGAATTTTAGAAAAAGTATAAACTGGAGGTATTATATTGAAGTTTTAGCATTACCATTATATGAAAAAGAAAAGAAAATGGATATTATTTCCCCTGTAGCATTCATATCACCGCAATGTAAAGATTTTGATCAATAATTTTAATTAAATTGAGAATTACTAACACATTTTAAAGAGTAATTTAAATTACATGGAAATGATCTTTTAAAGAAAGAAATAAATTTCTAACCTTAGGAAAGTTCATTAAGTTTTTAGACAACTAGGTTAAATTAGATAACTTATTAAATGCCCTTTGGAGTCTCATATTTCAATTATGAATTCATTCATGAATTTAAAAAATGAACTCACTTTCTTCCACATACACATAAAAACATCCACTTATATTTTCTTTATGCCCTGTAATTTGGAGTACTGATGTTTTAAAAGGCTCTAAAATATTTAAGTGAAATCAGAAAGCATAAATATTTTCAAAGCATCATTTTCAGGAGTAAATTAAGTATTAAAATCTGTGTCTTTATTTTTGGCTTCAGTTTTGTTGTAAGTAGGTGATATATTGGAGAAGGAAATGGCAACCCACTCCAGTATTCTTGCCTGGAGAATCCCAGGGACAACGGAGCCTGTGGGCTGCCGTCTATGGGGTCGTGCAGAGTCGGACACGACTGAAGCGACTTAGCAGCAGCAGCAGCAGGCAATATATTGACATTTCCTAAAAGTGAAATTGAATAATTAGAAAAAAGATTACTATATAATATTAATATACAGTATATTCTATGAAGAAGTATACTTTGGAGAAGGAAATGGCAACCCACTCCAGTATTCTTGCCTGGGAAATTCCATGGACAGAGGAGCCTGAAGGGCTACCGTTCCATGGGGTCGCAGAGTTGGACACAAATTAGCAACTAAACAATAAAAGCTTGTACTATATATCATATATGCTATATATAAATGATATGTAATACTATGCAATCAATATTTTGCATATTTGTGTGAAATTTGTAAAAACTAAGACGCAAATCTGTTGGTGTGCTCTCGGCACTCCTGCCTGTACAGAAGCCTTATGTTGGCATCGTATTCATTACTAATTGATACTTCATGTAATTTCAGTGATTTAGAAGCTTTATTGTTTTGGTAACAAAATAAGAAACTTATTCAAAAGGCTATGAAAAATGAAAAATGTCAAGCAAAACCACTCTATATTTTGTAGGAATGTGTCTATAGAGACATATATTTTATTACCCAGGATAAATTTTAGCGCACTTCTTGTAGAATGAAAGAATTCAAGAAGGTTGTCATTTAGACCAAATAATAATAGATGATTCTTCTTCAGGTCAACCTTCATTAAACTCCAGAACATTGTATGCCTGTTTTTCAATGGAGTTTATGGCAGAATTTGTTCTAATCAATACATATCTTTATAACTCTCCATATGAATTTAAAAAATTGAAGGCCATTGCTTATGTAATTCCACACTCTTGGAGAAAACAGCTTTCTCTAAATTAATCTATTTTGTGGAAATTCATATTTCTAATCACATTTTGTATTTTTTTCTGATACTTGGTAAGTGGTCCTGAAAACTTTGAGTGTTCCTTTTTTTCTTTTCTAATTGATCAAACCCAAAGGGACATGCAAAGAAACATTTTATTTTTCTTATCAGATAATAGCCACTCCTCAGGTCTATCAGTAAAAGTCACAGGATCCACAACAAAAAAATCCAGTTATCCACCTCTCAAGGCATAAGAACTATTCAGTATCTGTGTGGCATCTCAGAGTAACAATAAACATGCACCCATATTTTTTACCAGATTTCTTACTAAAATCAATATTTAGCAAGGAATTTTGCAGGGTTTTTTTTTTTGTTTGTTTGTTTTTTACTTTTTGAGATACAATTAATATATAACATTTTGCAAGTTTAAGCTATAAATTATTTTGAATTGATATTTGTATAGTGCAACATGACTGCCACCACAGCTTTATCTAATGCCTCTATTATGTCAGAATTCACCTTTTTTCAGAATCATACCCTCATCTTTAAAGAAAAGAAAAAAAAATCCCATTCTTTGAGTTACCATCCCTAAATAATGAGTGCTTATGAAGCAAGATAAACACGTGAAAAGGGACATGCTAAATACTTTGCAAAGGTTACTTTCCTAACAGTATGAATTCAAAATCACTAAATAATAATTTCATGAATTCTAGTTTTATATACGTTCAAAGTAGTTAAGTATCAATTAGAAGCTGTAAGAAAAATGGAGATTTGGGGGCCTGATGTCTGAGAATTAAAAAAAGTATGTCTTATCTTGATTCAAGTAATCTGCTCCTCAGCATAACTGGAAATACTGACAAAAATGCTCCACAAATCACACTGTGGGAATTAGGGAAGTGGGTACAGACAGGATTTTCCATTTTGTAAGATCTTAGGAAAATCAGAGACAAATTAACTGACTTTCCAATCTAAGAATATTTTAAGCAGTATGTCAGGTATTATGTCTTATGCTTTTATATATTTAAAACAAATTTTTAAAATTTATTTATTTTACAAGAACTTCCTCGATTTATATAGATGTGGTGTTGTTGTTGTGTTGTTGTTCAGTCACTAAGTTGTGTCTGACTCTTTGCGATCCCATGGACTGTAGCAGGCCAGGCACCTTGGTTCTCCACTATCTCTGGGGAGTTTGCTCAAATTCATGTCCTTTGAGTTGGTGATGCTATCTATATTATATAAATGCAACCATTAATAATAAGCATATAAATCAGATATGGGTGCCCAAACTTTTAAGTCAGTTTTTTCAGATTAAAGTAGGGTGCAGGTGCTGAAATTCAGACACTAGCTTTTTCATGTCTTGTGTGGACACCAAACTGATTCCATTATACATAGCTTTTAAGAAAATGTTTCTACCTTATAATCTTCTAATAAGACTAAAAAGAAATTTAACTTAGCCTTCAAAACAATGCATATGTAATTAAGAAAAAAGATTACCAACCCCAAAGCTAACTACTTAGAAATGCACCATTATTATAATTAAAAAGTTCACTGGACTTTCCTTCTCTTCTGAAGGAAAATGCAATTATCACAGGCCTAAAATTATTTTACAAGTTTTCACATGCAAATCCAGGGTATAGAAAACATATGCAGACACAGGTTTTGAAAATATTTCATGATTGAGAGTCTTCTCTTAATATGAAAAATGTTGTTGATAGAATTTCTCATAATTGTCTCTTTTATGTTATTGGAAAATATTTATGTGAAGATGATTTAATAATGATTGATGAATTAATATTCATATTAAATTAATCTCCATTATGTTTTTTTTTGCAAGTATATTTGTAAGCAGGATCTTACACTTCCTCATAGAGATGCTAAGGCTCTCTTATGTATAATAATGAGAGCACAAGGTATGGATCTTTAAAGAAAGTTCTGTGACCAAGGCGATTTGTGTGTGTGTGAATTTCTGCATAAAAATTTGAATATTTTTCATCAGTTCAGTTCTTTTTGTCACTCAGCCATGTCCAACTGTTTACAACTCCAAGGACTACAGCACATCAGGCTTCCTTGTCCATCACCGATTCCTGGAGTTTATTTAAACTCATGTCCAAAGAGTCAGTGATGCCATCCAACCATCTCATCCTCTGTCGTTCCCTTCTCCTCCTGCCTTAATCTTTCCCAGCATCAGGGTCTTTTCTAATGAGTCAGTTTTTCACATCAGATGGCCAAAGTATTGGAGCTTCAGTTTCAGCATCAGTCCTTCCAATGAATATTGAGGACTGATTTCCTTTAGGACTGACTGGTTTGATCTCTGTGTAGTCCAAGGGACTCTCAAGAGTCTTCTCCAACACAGTTCAAAAGCATCAATTCTTTGGTGCTCAGCTTTCTTTATGGTCCAATTCTCACATCCATACATGACCACTGGAAAAACCACACCTTTGACTACATGAACCTTTGTCGGCAAAGCAATGTCTCTGCTTTTCAATATGCTGTCCAGTTTTACACTAACTTTTCTTCCAAGGAGAAAGTGTCTTTTAATTTCATGGGTGCAAACAACATCTGCAAGGAATATGGAGCCCTAGAAATTCTGTCATTCTTTCCATTGTTTCGCCATCTATTTACCATGAAATGATGGTAACTAGATCATGGATGCCATGATCTTCGTTTTTTTAATGTTGAGCTTTAAGTAAGCTTTTTCACTTTCCTCCTTTACTTTCATCAAGAAGCTCTTTAGTTCCTCTTTACTTTATGCCATAGGGGTGGTGTCATTTGTATGTCTGAGGTTATTAGTATTTGTCCCAGCAATTTTGTTTCCAGTTTCTGCTTTATCCAGCCCAGCACTTCGCATGATATACTCTGCATATAAGTTAAATAAGCAGTCTTGTCATACACCTTTCCCAGTTTGGAACCAATAATTTTGATACTTGTCTTAAATTTTGCTTTCTAATTTTCCAAGAATTAATGAAAATATTTGATATTACTTCTGTTCCAATTTACCTTTCATTTATAGACTTTGATATATTAGGTTCTCTACTGCTATTTAAAAAAATAATATTCTGTGAAGAATTCAATAGTGTCGATTATTATTTTTGTTCTTAGATGGCATCACCAACTCAATGGGCATGAGTTTGAGCAAACTCTCGTAGATAGTGAAGGATGGACCATAAAGTAAGAGTGGGATCATAAAGAAGGCTGAGTTCCGAAGAACTGATACTTTAGAATTGTGGTGTTGGAGAAGACTCTTGAGAGTCCCTTGGACTGCAAGGAGATCCAACCAGTCTATCCTAAAGGAAGTCAGTACTGAATATTCATTGGAAACTCCAATACTTTGTCCACCTGATGCGAAGAGCTGACTCATTGGAAAAGACCCTGATGCTGGGAAAGATTGAAGGCAGGAGGAGAAGGGAATGACAGAGGATGAGATGGTTGGATGCAACACCGACTCGATGGACATGAGTTTCAGCAAGCTCTGGCAATTGGTGATGGACAGGGAAGCCAGGCGTGTTGCAGTCCATAGCATCAGAAAGAGTCAGACATGACTGAGTAACTGAAGTGAACTGAACTGAACTTTAAATTTTATGCATTACATAATACACAGAACAACATCAGGGAATATTTTTTAATATCTCAATACAAATTCCAATGATGATGTGTTTCTGACATTAACATAGCTTTTGCTTCTTTTTCCTTAACTTTTTTTCTTTTTAACAGAAATAAGTAACTTAAATCCTTTCATGCATGCTTAGTTTTTCAGTCGTGTCTGACTCTTTGCTACCCTATGGACTCTTTGTGATTGTCCTGTCCATGGAATTCTTCAGTAAAGTATGCTGTAGTAGGTTGCTATGTTCTCCAGAGGATCTTCCTGACCCATGGGTTAAACCCATGTTTCCTGCATTGCAGGCAGATTCTTTACCCACTGAACCAACTGGCAAGCCCTAAGTTCTTACAGATAACTTCAAATTTTGGATGTTAATGTGAAAGAAACCATGAAAAGTCATTTTATATAATTTATCATAAATAAATACTACAGAGCCCTGTTATTCTACAGATACAAGGGTCATAATATACATAAACCTACTGAATTTTAATTTACTTAAATAAAATTAAAAATTCACTTCCAGTCAGACTAGCTACATTCCAAATGCCCAACAGTCACATGTGGCCATCAACTATGGTATAGGACAGTGCAAACAATAGAACATTTTTCTTATGGTTTTACTTTTAACTAGTATATAGAATCAACAGAATTGCAATATTTTTTTATATTGAGTTCATTATCCTAAAGTTTCTGAAATATAAAAGTCTGTATTCTGAATTAAAATGAGCTGAATTAGAAAGGACAAAGATTCAGTGATAAGGTGTTGATTTACAAAATTATCTGTACAATACATACAAATTAGTCAATGTTCTCTTTCCATGTGGAGCTTTACTGATTAAAACTGCACCAGCATTTTTTATGTGACAGTTTTATATGAAAGATATTTCAGTTAGACTCCTCTCACTCTAACCGAACTTCAAGTTAGTTGGCTCTTGCCCAGTAGATGGCAGGTCTTGCTTGCCAGAGGGTAAAAGAAAGCCCATCTTAGTGTTAGAAGTTATTCTTGAAAACTGATTGGCAAATACAGCTCTAGGTTAGTAACATTAAGTGCACTTCTAATTAGTCATGATAATCAGGAACCAATTTAGAGTGTCTTTGTTCTGTGAAATCGTAGGACTGATTCAGAATATGAAGAAATAAAGGATATTAAATATGAGTTTAAATTCTTCAATTGAGTATCTTCCCAGTGTAACAAATATTACTTGAGAGCCCTTGCAATTAGAATTCAGAGATTTTTATTATATACAAAATTAATACCATTTTATTTTGAAACTTTTGTCAATTCATTAACTTGGTAACATAAAGATATCCCACAGTTCAGAACTTACACTAGTAAACAGAAGTTAAACATAGTGCAATGCATGTTTATTGGTTAGTTTAAATATCTGAGAAGAAAAAAAAAAACACCTGAAGACAGGGTTGGGTTTAGAGGATTATTAACAGGAACTTCACGATACAGGTTTAATCACTCATAATGTATCTCAGGTAAGAGAGTGTAGTCTTGGAAATGCTGAACTGAGGTGGCCTAGAGACTTTCAGTCATTAACTCCTTGAAATAAAACTGCAAATCTACTGACAAAATTCTGTAAGATTAACAAATTCACTATTAGCCTCCAGTCAAACAAAAGGATAGAGGATTTCAGGAACCCCTGCTTTTTTACTTATTAGCATAGTGTTCTCTTCATGTCATGATTTTCATTTTTGTGTAAATCATGCTGAAAATCTCACTCTTTCACCAGGAGAGCAAAGTAAATTGCTACAGAATTCAATTTGGGAGTCTGTGAAGCAATTAAATACTAAAACAGACAAGTGGTAAGGGACCTCTTCAGCTCTGGAGAATAAATTAGGAGTGATGTTAACACAGTTAACTTAAAGAGAAATTTTAATGGCTAGGCTCAGACGGAGTTTGTGCAGCCCAACAAAAACCTCAGAAACAGTATATTCTAGAAACGTAATTAGATCTTAAAAAGTATATTATGAACATATGTGCCCTATTTAAGTGCAATCTTGGTAATTTTTGATTATATAGTCTCTCTTGTAGCACAACACGATACAGATTAGATGCATCATAAAGGTTGTATGTGTTTCAAATATAGTTTAAAATATTCACATTATAAATATGAGGCAGCGCCAAATATTGTATGTGTGAGAGTTAGAGGACATATGTCCCCTAATTCTTTTTTGTAATTTTATGTATTTTCTAATTGAAGGATAATTAGTTCAGTATTTTTAATTCAACAAATATGTACTGATAGTTTTCTTCACAGTTCTATCTAATCTTTAAAAACAAAAAAGGCAGCCCCTGATGCCTGCATTTTTGAACACACAGTTCCTTTGGGGAGATGGAACACAAAAACTGTGGAGCAAATACTATAAAATCTATGCATAAAGGTAATTTTCCTAAAACTTTAATAAAACTACTAAAAATTGGTTCTTAACCAAGTATTATCTGTATCCTTTAACTTGACATTTAAAAATGTCTCCCCCAACTGGCAAGACCAAATTTCATGACTTAGCCTAAATCTTGCATGTGAAGTCTTGTAACTGAACATTAAAATTCTAGCCTTGCCTCCAACTGTTATTTTAAATAGTTACAGGTTGTAAAAATATCTTTGTAAAAATGATTAACTTAAAAAAAAAATTTAATGGCTTCCTTGTAAGAAAAGGTATAACAAACCTATTGTTCAGTCACTAACTCGTGTTTGACTCTTTGCAGCCTCATGAATTGGAGCGTGTCAGGCTTCTCCATGAGAGTGAAAGCCACTCAGTAATGTCCAGCACTTTGCGACCCCATGGACTATACAGTCCCTGGAATTCTCTAGGCCAGAATACTGGAGTGGGTGGTAGCTGTTCCCTTCTCCAGTGGATCTTCCTAACCCAGCAATCGAAACCAGGTCTCCTGCATTGCAGGCAGATTCTTTACCAGCTGAGCTATCAGGAAAGTCCCAGGCTTCTCTGTCCTTCACTATAAGTATTATAATTTTCAACGGATTTTTGGATACTTTTTATATGTAATTTTCATAATAACCTCATGCTGATTAGTTTATGTGTCAACTTGGCTAGGTTATCAGAACTTGGCTAGTGTTATCAGAACTTGTTTTAATAACATGATAACAATGTAAAGGAACCCCATTCAAGAAGAAACTTAAGAAGACTAATATTTATAGATCTTCAGAAATCTTGTTAATTTCTAAAGTGAAACAACAGATTATAAGGAACTGCTAAATGTTCTTAATCCATTTTTTGAGTTGTTATTCTCATCAAGATGGGTAAACAATGGAAACTATTTTCTTGGATTCCAAAATCACTGCAGACAGTGACTATAGCCATGAAATTAAAAGATGCTTGCTCCTTGGAGGAAAAGCTATGACCAACCTAGAGAGCACATTAAAAAGCAGAGACATTGGTTTGCAAACAAAGGTCTGTCTAGTCAAAGCTATGGCTTTTCCAATAGTCATGTAAGGATGTGAGAGTGGGACCATAAAGAAAGTTGAGCACCAAAGAATTGATGCTTTTGAACTGTGGTGTTGGAGAAGACTCTTGAGAGTCCCTTGGACTGCAAGGAGATCCAACCAGTCCATCCTAAAGGAAATTAGTCCTGAATATTCATTGGAAGGACTGATGCTGAAGCTGAAACTCTAATATTTGGCCACCTGATGCGAAAAGTTGACTCATTTGAAAAGACCTCAATGCTGGGAAAGATTGAAAGCGGGAGAAGGGGATGACAGAGAATGAGATAGTTGGATGGCATCACCGACTTAATAGACATGAGTTTGAGTAAACTCCAGCAGTTGGTGATGGACAGGGAGGCCTGGCGTGCTGCAGTCCATGGGGTCGCAAAGAGTTGGACACAACTGAGCAACTGAAGTAAACTGAACTGATAAAGAAAATATCAACATGTTGAATCAATTTATTAAGTATGTTGAATTAAGGTAACACAGTAATTAAATATGTTACAAATATGCAGAGGTTATTGACATCATTCAAGATTGAAAAAAAAATTAGAAGAAGCAGCAGTAAAAGTGTGTGGCACAGCTAGAGTTAGTTAGTTTCATATATGCTGCTTTTTTTTTCTAGTTTATTTTATTTTTATTGGAGGCTAATTATTTTACAATTTTATATTGGTTGGTTTTGTCATACATTGACATGAATCCGCCCTGGGTGTACATGAGTTCCCCCTCCCGAACCCCCCTCCCACCTCCCTCCTTCCCTTATCCTCCCTCTGGGTCATCCCCGCATACCAGCCCCGAGCATCCTGTAACATGCATCGACCCTGAACTGGCGATTCGTTTCACATATGATAATATAAATGTTTCAATGCCATTCTCCCAAACCATCCCACCCTCACCCTCTCCCACAGAGTCCCAAAGACTGTTTAATACATCTGTGTCTCTTTTGCTGTCTCGTATACAGGGTTATCATTTCCATCTTTCTAAATTCCATATATATGCATTAGTATATTGTATTGGTGTTTTTCTTTCTGGCTTACTTCACTCTGTATAATAGGCTCGAGTTTCATCCACATCATTAGAACTGGTTCAAATGCATTCTTTATAATGGCTGAGTAATACTCCATTGTGTATATGTACCAAAGCTTTCTTATCCATTCATCTGAGATGGACATCTAGGTTGCTTCCATGTCCTGGCTATTATAAACAGTGCTGCAATGAACATTGGAGCTGCTTCTAAGTATCTGTGACCATCCAGGTAGTCTATTGTAGGTCATTAGCACTGTAGTGCTCTAAAATTTAAAAAATAATAATAAATTTCCAGAAGAATAGATATAAATTTTGTAGAACATAGCAATGAATTGAATCACCAAAGTAAAGTGAAAGTCCCTCAGTCATATCCAACTCTTCGTGACCCATGGACTATACAGTCCATGGAATTCTCTAGGCCAGAAAACTGGAATGGATAGCCTTTCTCTTTTCCAGGGGATCTTCCCAACCTAGGGACTGAACCCAGGTCTCCTGTATTGCAGGCAGATTCTTTACCAGCTGAACCACAAGGGAAGACCAGAATACTCAAGTGGGCAGCCTGTCCCTTCTCTGGTGGATCTTCCTGACCCTGGCATCCAACCAGGGTCTCCTGTATTGCAGGCAGATTCTTTACCAACTGAGCTATCAGGGAAGCCCCACTGAATCACCCAGGGAGCACATATAAAATGAAAAGACACAATGTCTAAGACAGAACCAAAAAGAACAAAATGAGAATATGTTAACTATTAAAGACCTCTGACTTCAGAGGTTTAAACTATCTTACATTTATTAATCTTAATAGAGAAAACAATCATAGAAATTATGAACTATATCGCCAGTAGTTGGTAATACACAAAATAAGGAAAATGTTATGCCAATTAATATTTCTCAGAATTAAATTTGCCATGTAGACTTCACGTCAAAATTGATGTCATTCTAAGGTGTGCATGTTAAATCGATTCAGATATGTCCAGTTCTTTTTGACTCCATGGACTACCAGGCTTTTCTGTCCATGGGATTATCCAGGCAAGAATACTGGAGTGGTTTACCATGACCTCCACCATGGGAATCTTCTTGACCCAATGATTGAACGCATGTCTCTTATACCTCCTGCATTGGCAGGTGGGTTCTCTACCACAGACACCACCTCGGAAGCCCATACATTGTAATTAATATTCAAATTGTATATCCGTGTTCATGATATCTACTGACTCAACATAAGTTGATGGCATTCACAGATATATTAGGATGGTAATTTTTGGTTTAAATATGATAAGCCATAATTTATTTTGTTCTGTGTAAATACAGTGTTTTAAAATAAAATGTAAGGTTATAAACTTTACATAATTACTTATGTTTTGTAACTTAAAATTATATGTACAGAAAACTATGAGAAACCCACTAAAATATACTGACATGCTATAGAGCATATAGAAGTTCTACTGTAATAAACCCAAAATTCTGTATTAAAATCAGAGTGACAACACAAAATTCCTCAGGGAGAACTACCTCTTCTAACAGATATGTGGGGAATAAAAGTAATAAATTTATCTCAGAAAATGTGCTTATGTTCCAATATGTAGGAGTTGATGGGTAATTCTAAATTCTCTGTAATCTGATTTCATTTGTAAAATCATTTAATAGTCACAGCATTGCATGTACAGAGAACATGTTATCACAAACCTATTCTTCACAGGAATGATACTATTTTTTAAATATATTTGAGGATGTTTTACCTCCACATACGTTACTGTGGTTATTATTAGTGTTATACATTCTTGGACTTTTTGTTGAAATATAAATTACATATAGCAGGAAAAATAATCCAAAAATATACAGTCTAATCAATTTTCACTACCTGAGGTAATTCATATTAAAAATTCACAAATCAAGAAATAGAACATCTAACCGCACCATAGAATTTCCCTCCCAAACGTTATTACTCCTCACTTGTGTTAGACTGATTTTGAACACTGTAAATTAACTTAGCTTGTTTTTGAACTTTATACTAATGTAATACTACTGTTTTTACACACGAATGCTTGGTTTTTCCTGCAAGAAATCCTTCTATGCTTTTCAGTTTAGCTCTAGCTCATTTATTCTCATCCCATCATACCATGACACTGAATGTGAATATACCACATTGTATTCATCTATTCTTTTGTTGATAGACATTTGCCTCATTTCCATTTTGGGTCTACTACGAACAGTTAACATTATCAGCATTGCTTTAGTGAAGATATGGGAGCATTTTTATTGGAGCCATCATCATGGGTTTTAAAACATCCTATAATTACAAAGAAGCTACAGCATTTATTCTCTCTAGAGTTGAGGGTCTGCATTATCTTCAACTGATAGATTAAGAACCTGAGAATCAAGAGTATTAACTAACTTGCAAGGACACATGGAAAGTTATCCCACAAAAAAAACAGAGTCATAATATATCCAAATAGTCCCCACGGGTCACATATATTAAGCGTTCTGGGTACTCTGAGAGGACATAGAATGGTTTAGCTGATATAGTGGGCAGAATTCCAAAATGGCCCCCAAGATTTTCACCCTCTGTGTAATCACTTGCCCTTGAGTGGGATGAGACCTGTGATCATGGGTCCTTTAAATACGATCTATAATATTCCCATGATTATGCTATTTTATGTAGCAAAGTAGGAGAGATGTTTTAAAGATATTAGCAAGGTCCCTGATAACTTGATGCTGAATTAGTAAAAAGGAAGAATCTCCTAAACAGGTCTCATCTAGCTGGCTAAGCCCTGTCAAACAGAGAGAATTGTTAGAAAGGCAATTTTGTCCTCGGAAGTTTGTTTTTTTTTTTAATGGAAAAGCTACCTTGTAGGAGTTGAGGGCCTCAAACACATAGCAAGAAACTAAATTTGGCCCACAATCTGATTAAACCTGAAATAGGATCCTTAGATGCAAATGGAAATATAACCTGGTCAACTTTGATTGCTGCCCTGTGAGTACCTGAAGAGATGGCTCCTCTAAATATGCCTTGCCTCTTACACATAAAACTGTGAGATAAAAAATAGGTATTTTATTAGGAATATACCTGGTTTAATTTGTTACACAGAAATAGAAAATATCATGAATTCTGGTATAAGAAGTGGTATTACAGAACGTAATACCTTAAAAGTGGGTGATGCTTTCGAACTGGGTAATGGGCTCTGACAGAACATGAGAGAGCATGATGGAGAAAGCGAAAATCAATTTGACATACTGTTAGTAGAAACCTGCATATTGAGGATGCTAAAGACTGAGAAGAAATTAGAGGATGTAGGACCGTTGTTATGTAGTAAAAGAAAACTTAGCAAAATTCTGGCCTGTAGATATATGGAGAGAGAATGTGTAAGGCATTAACTTGGAGAGACCAAAGGAGACTGCCAAGTCAAGTAGTGAAGGGGTTGCAGCTTACAGAAAGATATGAGGAAAGAGAGATAATGGAGGGAAGAACAATTAAACATAACAAGGATGGGATGATTTTGAAAAGTCTCAGCCTTTCACAAAGGCAAAAGATGTTAAAATCTGGAATTGGCTAAGGAAAGCATGGCAAATAGAATAGGCTAAGTATGTGACTGCACAGCCTTTTGCTAAAACTCCACAAAGACAAAGAAACACACACACACACACACAAAACTTCACAAAGATCAAAAGGTCAGAATACAAAGCAACCCAAGGAATCTTTTGAAGGGATTAAGTTGTGCCTCTCAAAACATCTCAAATAAACCAGAGGGCCCCTAGGAAGAACACTGTCTCTCAGCCATCTCAGCAGGAGCCAAATATACAGAAAATATTATCTCAAAAATGTCTGTAGCTATGGCTTTTGTCTAATGAATTTAATCCTCTTGAAATCCATCAAGGCTCAGAGAGTTCTTGAGAAAACTTTCAAGATAACTACTGTCAGCTTGGACTGAAAAGGATAGAGTAGATAACAAAATCAAGATGTCAGTCCCACAATATTTTTTGGCAGGAAGGAACATGAGAGAACTATTCAGCTGCAAACACATAATATTTTTCATGTAAAAGGAACAATGACTCAGAGGACAGAACCAAGATCCCAGAGAAAGAGTCAAGTATCACAGAGGCTTATTTTCAGAACCTGAAACCTAATCAAGGAAAATCCACCATTTACCGTGCTGGATTTCAGGACTCTTCGGGTCCAGTGACACATTTTCACCTTCCATTCTTTTTCCTTTTGAACCAAATATCTACAGTAACAGTTAAAGCCCCACCTGACCCACTAATTATGTTGGGAGTGTTATGGGGCCTTCAGATTTATCCAAAATGGAGAAAATGTGCACCTGTCCTTAGATGACATAGATGATGATATTTCTGAACTTTTAGATGATACTCAAATTCATCTTGGGAAGTCTTCAGAAGTCTTGAGCGTCTTGGGAAGTCTTTTATGAGAATAACATATTCTGAAAGTGGGAAGGAATAAAACATTGAGTTGAGAAGATGGATTGTGGTAGTCAGAATGTTAAGGTGACCCCCAAGATTAGACTCCTCTTTTTTGGAATGAACTCTGCAACATAAACTGAATATCTGTGTCTCCCCAAATTCTTATATGAAAATCCTTCCCCCTAATGTGATGGTATGAGGAACTCTGGGCTGGAAGAAGCAAAAGCTGGAATCAAGATTGCTGGGAAAAATATCAATAACCTCAGATATGCAGATGACACCACCCTTATGGAAGAAAGTGAAGAGGGACTAAAAAGCCTCTTGATGAAAGTGAAAAAGGAGAGTGAAAAAGTTGGCTGAAAGCTCAACATTCAGAAAACTAAGATCATGGGATCTGGTCCCATCACTTCATTGGAAATAGATGGGGAAACAGTGGAAACAGTGTCAGACTTCATTTTTTTGGGCTCCAAAATCACTGCAGATACTGACTGCAGCCATGAAATGAAAAGATGCTTACTCCTTGGAAGGAAAGTTATGACCAACCTTGATAGTATATTAAAAAGCAGAGACAAAAAAAAAAAAGCAGAGACATTAGTTTGCCAACCAAGGTCCGTCTAGTCAAGGCTATGGTTTTTCCAGTGTTCATGTATGGATGTGAGAGTTGGACTGTGAAGAAAGCTGATCGCTGAAGAATTGATGCTTTTGAACTGTGGTTTTGAAGAAGACTCTTGAGAGTCCCTTGGACTGCAGGGAGATCCAACAAGTCCATTCTAATGGAGATCAGTCCTGGGTGTTCCTGGAAGGACTGATGCTAAAGCTGAAACTCCAATACTTTGGCCACCTCATGCGACGAGTTGACTCACTGGAAAATATTCTGATGCTGGGAGGGATTGGGGGCAGGAGGAGACAGTGACGACAGAGAATGAGATGGCTGGATGGCATCACCAACTCGACGGACATTCGTTTGAGTGAACTCCGGGAGTTGGTGATGGACAGGGAGGCCTGGCGTGCTGTGGTTCATGGGGTCGCAAAGAATCGGACGTGACTGAGCGACTGAACTGAACTGAACTGAATGTGATGGTTTAAGAGGTGGTGCCTTTGGGAGATATTTAGCATTAGAGGTCATGAGAGTAAAGCCCTCATGAATGGGATATGTGCCCTCAAAAGAGTCAGAAAAGGATTTCCTTCATCTTTCTGCTCTCTGACATGTGAAGATACAATAAGAAATAGGCAGTCTCTAACCCAGAATAGTCTTTTCCCTGGAACTGACCACACTGGTGCACTGCTATTGAACTTGCCGTCTCCAGACCTGAGAAATAAAAGTCTGTTACTTATAAGTCACCAAGATTATAGTATTTTGTCACAACATCTGTTCTGAATAAGATATACTCCTTATATAATACATACTTTTTGATTATGTGCAAGGATTGTTATGTGGAGAGGGGATTTTTTTAAGGTCTCTACTATTTGTATTCACTTTATCAAAAGCAAAATTACTCTAGGTTGCCTCACCTGACTAGGTAAGCCCTTAAATGATGATTTAGTAGTTAGAGAGTCTCTACTGAAAAGGTCCATATAGTCAAAATCATGGTTTTTCCAGTAACTATGTACACATGTGAAAGTGAAGTCACTCAGTCATGTCCGACTCTGCGACCCCGTGGACTGTAGCCCACCAGGCTCCTCCTTCCATGGGATTCTCCAGGCAAGAATACTGGAGTGGGTTGCCGTTTCCTTCTCCAGGGGATCTTCCCGACCCAGGGATCAAAACCAGGTCTCCTGCATTGCAGGCAGATGTAGGCAGATGCTTTAACCTCTGAGCCACCAGGGAAGCCCCAGATGTGAGATCAGGACAATAAAGAAAGTGGAGCACCGAAGAATTTATGCCTTCAAGCTATGGTGCTGGAGAAGACTCTTGAGAGTCCCTTGGACAGCAATGAGATCAAACCAGTCAACCCTAAAGAAAATCAACCCTGAATATTCATTGAAAGGACTGATGGCTAAAGCTGAAGCTCCAATACTTTGGCCACTCCAGGAGCTGGTGATGGACAGGGAAGCCTGACATGCTGCAGTCCATGGAGTCACAAAGAGTCGGACAAGACTGAGTGACTGAACTGAACTGAACATGCAATTCTATAATAATGCTATAAAGTTAATAACGCTGTAAACTCATTTCTGATTGCACAACTGTGATCATCACATAGAACTATCTAAAGCCACCACTTTAGAACATAGTCCTCTCATCATGGTCTTTGCAGTAAAGTGGAAAGATACCTCTGGACAGCAGAGGTTAGAGTAGGGGTACATGAATTCTTGGTAAGCTACTATTCTCTGCAGTTGATAGGTACATTATTTCTTCAAAAATCACTAGCAATCAAGTATAAGGTAGGATTTAAGTTTGATCTAAAAATAATACCCATTGCATTAAAAGAATTACATTTGTATACAGGATCTAGAGCTTTATGGTGTTATCTCAAATCATTGATTGCTTTTACTAGTGAAACAGCATTTGATGTGTGTCACATCATGTCTCTAGCTTAAATGTGTATTCAGAATCAGCTGTGCTGTGCTGTGCTGTGCTTAATCACTCAGTCCTCTCCAACTCTTTGCGACCCCACGGACTATAGCCCACCAGTCTCCTCTGTCCATGGGGATTCTCTAGGCAAGAATACTTGAGAGGGTTGTCATGCCCTCCTTCAGGGGATCTTCCCAACACAGAAATCGAGCCCAGGTCTCCCGCATTACAGCCAGATACTTCACATCTGAGCCACCAGGGAAGTCCAAGAATACTGGAGTGGGTAGACTATCCCTTCTCCAGGGAGATCTTCCCAACCCAGGAATCGAACTGTGGTCTCCTGCATCACAGGTGGACTCTTCACCATTTGAGCTACCAGGGAAGCCCTCAGAATCAGTTAATACAATTCAAATAAATAAAAACTCCATATATCTTTACAATATTTTATAACACCCTAAAATCTTCATTAAAGTCACAATTATTATTTGCTGTATTTTTATTTTGTTTTAATTTTGTGAGAAACCTAGACAACGTATTAAAAAGTAGAGAAATCACTTTGCTGACAAAGGTCTGTATAGCCAAAGTTATGGTTTTTCCATTAGTCATGTATGGATGTGAGTATTGGACCATAAAGAAAGCTGAGCGCCAAAGAATTGATGCTTTCAAACTGGGGTGGTGGAAAAAACTCTTGAGAGTTCCATGGACTGCAAGGAGATCAAACCAGTCAATCTTAAAGAAAATCAACCCTGAATATTCATTGGAAGGACCAATGCTGAGGCTGAAGATCCAATACTTTGGCCACCTGATGCGAAGATACGACTCTTTGGAAACGACCCTGATGCTGGGGAAGAGTGAAGGCAGGAGGAGAAGGGAGCAACAGAGGGTGAGATGGTTAGAAGGCATCATCGACTCAATGGACATGAATTGGAACAAACTCTGGGAGATAATGATGGACAGGGAAGCCTGGCGTGCTGCAGTCCATGGGGTCGCAAAGAGTTGGACATGACTTAGTGACTGAAGAACAATGACAAAATTAATTAGTAATGTGAAACTGACAAGAAAGAAAATATAATTATTTAAAATGACATAAACTCTCAATGTGGGACTCCAGGACTTCTGTGAAGTGTAATATTACAGCTACCATTTTTTCTTCACCTAGTAATGGAATTTATAATAGTGTCTAACTCTTATGCCTTCTTTTGAGTGTCAAATAAATTAACAATGTATAATTTTATGTATCAGTGCCTGACAAATGGTAGAGTCTTCTGAAGTCATAGTGTAAACTGGTTTTAGATTTGAAGGACTCATATTTGATCCTTGTCTTTTATATTATGCTGAGGATTATCATGACTGCAGTGTGGCTGTTTGCTGCTAACAACATGGTCCATGAATACAAGTATCATACAGAGGTTGTTAGAAATTCAGAACTTGGGGTATAATCCCAAACTCTTGATTTAAATTTTAATAATCTAAAGTGATTTCCATGCACATTAAAGTTTATGAATACTGATATAGATGTTTCTTTTAATTATTCTTCACACCACTTTATCACAACATCTCTGTATAGTTAAGTCATTTCACTAGTACATTATAGTAGTTGACTTTCTACATGGAGAATCTTTTTTTTTTAATTTGGCTTATTTTAAAAATATAATGTCAAACTAAAACCCAATTCAAAATGAAGTGGATAACCGAAGAAGCAGGAGGAGAAGGAGAAATAAACAAATTACATTTAAAGGCTCATCAATTCCCTGAAAATTTATCAACCAAAAATATATTTTTCTACTGCCATTTTATTTGTATTTATAGCCGACAGTTTGATCAGATGTGAAGGGAAAAGTACAGTGAACATGTACAATCTTTGATTGATGTTCTGTGTAACAGTCGAGTTATGGAGGTTATTGCAAAGCACTGTCCAGCACTTCGAAGCTTTAAAAAAGCAAAACAAGAAAATATGAATTATTGCAGAGTTTCCTAGAGCAAAATGCACCAGAGTACAACATAAGTAAACCGTGGCTCAATGACTTCCACTCCACAGAAAGAGATTTAGATTGTGATGTATACGAAATAAAATGCCTTTGATATATTCACCTACAAAGTCACCCATAGGGGACCATGATAGGGAGTCAAGTAGGGTATCAATGATGACAGGATATTCAGAGCCTGTTGATAGATTCCTAGAAGGGAACGGCTACCACTCCAGTATTCTTGCCTGGAGAATTTCATGGACGTAGGAGCCTGGCAGACTACAGTCCACGAGGGTGCAAAGAGTTGGATATGACTGAAATACTATAAAAAAAATAGTACAGCTGTACTATAAAAACCACCTGTAGTTTTGCTGGGGCAGAATTTGAACACCAATGTCAGTGTAATATTCCATGTGTTTCTTAATAACTTTTTTTTTTTTTAGGATCCTGACTTCGAATGACATTTTTCCTTCCAACATTCTTTGAGTATCTGCTACATGGAAGGACTGATATATCACACACTCTTTGCCTTCTTATCTTTAATAATACACACATACACAAATGTGACCTCATTTTAAAGTGAAAAGGGCTTCTGGTATCCCTGGTATTGGTATATTAGCAAGTATTTTGCAATGAAACACATCAATAAGATATTTATACAGATTTTCCATAACTTATGATAGGGTTATACCCTGTTACACCCGCTGCAAGTCGAAACTATCTTGAGTCCAAAATGTACTTAATATACCTAATCTTCTAAATATAAGGGCTTAGCATAGCCTACCTTAAACGTACTCAGAAGACATTAGCCTACAATTGGGCAAAATCCTATAACACAAAGCCTATTTTATCACAGACTGTTGACTATCTCATGTTATGTACTAAATACTGTATTAAAACTGAAAAATAGTATAGATGTATGGACTGGATGGTTGTTAAGTGTATTGGTTGTTTACCCTAGTGATCACATGGTTTAGTGGGAGCTGCCACAGCCCAGAATCACAACAGAGTGTCCTATGGCATACTGCTAGCTGGGGAAATATCAAAATTCAAAATTTGAATAAGGTTTCTAATGAACACATATTGGTTTTGCACCATCATAAAGTTGAAAAATTGCAAGTTGAACCATCATAAGTCAGGGACCATATATACATATATACAGAAAAATATTTATTTTTAAAAATAAACTCATTTAACTGTAGAGTCTTAGTTGAGTGCAGAATCTGCTGGGAGAGGCCTGCAAGCTGTAGACTCAGGAAAGAGTTGCAGTTCAAGTTCAAGGGTAATTTACTGGAGCATTCCCTCTTCTTACCAAGAACATCAGTGCCTTGTGCTATTCAGGTCTTCAACTGTTTGACTGAGGCCCACTCACATTATAGAAAGTAATTTGCATTACTTAAAATTCACAGATTTCAATGTATATCTCATCAAAACACTCTCACAGAAATATCCAGAAGAATGTCAGACCAAATTTCTGGGTACCATGGCCCAGACATGTTGACAAATATGATTAATTATAACAAGTAATTCAAACAACTTTAAAATATCTAACAAAAAATGAAAAAAAAAGTTCCAACTCTTTCAGGAAACATCAGATAAACATTGAAAGAGGATATCTCAGAAAAAGAGAGACCTAACGGGATACTAATTACTCTTACTATATCAATTATTAAACAGTGGCAGACTTTATTTTTTTGGGCTCCAAAATCACTGTGGATGCTGACTGCAGCCAGGAAATTAAAAGACGCTTACTCCTTGGAAGGAAAGTTATGACCAACCTAGATAGTATATTAAAAAGCAGAGACATTACTCTGCCAACCAAAGTCCGTCCAGTCAGTTCAGTTCAGTTCAGTCGCTCAGTCGTGTCCGACTCTCCGCGACCCCATGAATCACAGCATGCCAGGCCTCCCTGTCCATCACCAACTCCCGGAGTTCACTCAAACTCATGTCCACAGAGTCGGTGATGCCATCCAGCCATCTCATTCTCTGTCGTCCCCTTCTCCTCCCACCCCCAACCTTTCCCAGCATCAGAGTCTTTTACAGTCAGTCAACTCGTCACATGAGGTGGCCAAAGTATTGCAGTTTCAGCTTTAGCATCAAAGGTTATGGTTTTTCCAGTGGTCATGTATGGATGTGAGAGTCTGACTGTGAAGAAAGCTGATCACCGAAGAATTGATGCTTTTGAAGTGTGGTGCTGGAGAAGACTCTTGAGAATCCCTTGGACTGCAAGGAGATCCAACCAGTCCATTCTAAAGGAGATCAATCCTGGGTGTTCATTGGAAGGACTGATGATAAAGCTGAAACTCCAATACTTTGACGACCTCATGCGAAGAGTTGACTCACTGGAAAAGACTCTGATGCTGGGAAGAATTGGGGGCGGGAGGAGAAGGGGACGACAGAGAATGAGATGGTTGGATGGCATCACTGACTCGATGGACATGAGTTTGAGTGAACTCCGGGAGTTGGTGATGGACAGGGAGGCCTGGTGTGCTGTGATTCTTGGGGTCGCAAAGAGTCAGACACGACTGAGCAACTGAACTGAACTGAACTGATATCAATTATTATTTTATACCAAATCTATTAGCATGTCATCACGCTGCATTTATAACTTACTGTCATCTCTATATCCATATTTAACAACGTCAGTATGGTATATGTGTGTGTATCCCCTACTGACAATCTGAATAAACTATATCATTCATTCACTCATTAGTTCACTTTCAAATATTTGAAATATTCATTCAACAAATATTTACTGAGTACTATGTTCCAAACGCTGTTCCAAATGCTTGGAATGCACATAATTAACACAATGGAAAAAATTAATTATCTTTATCCCACTATGCCCTCCATTGAGATGGGGTGAAATTTTCTGTTAAGTAATGTTCTTGTGGTCAACTTTGCACAATATAGTTCAATGTCCATATAACAGAAAAAGTTAGTGTTAAAAGTCAAATTTTAAAAATATTCATCCTTGTTACCTTCAACTGTAACTTAGTCATCTACATATCTCTCAGTAATTTGGCCCTTCCGACTTCTCAGCCTTACTCCAATTTCACTTGTTAACACTCTTTATTCCAGCGATATGGACATCTTCTCTCTTGACACTCTGGATCTTGAACATGCACTTTCAATGACCAGAAATATATTTTCTTTGATTGACAATTCATATACATATTTCAGATTTCTGTTTATCATCAGTTTCTTAAGGATGATTCCTTAACTCCTAAATTAATGTAGGTATGATCATATGGTCCCTCAGCTATATTACATTTAATTGCACTAGTTAGTTCATAAGCAAGCGTCATTATTTGTTTCTTGGCTGTATTCCCAGTCAGACAAAGAGCTTCATAAAATATGCAATCAGGTCTGCCTTACTTATTCCAGTGCTTAGCAGCAAAACTTAAGTAGAGTGTGTGTTTAGTTAATAATTGTTGAATTAATAAAAGAATAAAAGATTATTTAAACACAGAAACAGGTGCTTAGAGGAGAGTGGTTTTTAATGACCCACAGATTCCCATTTATTCTCTACCAGTTTCACTATAACGTGAATCTACCAGCAGTTCTTTCTCAAATAACAGTTGATTTCTTCTTTAAATGGTATGGATCAAAGTTCAACTTCTCTGTTTACATTTTCTCAGTTTCTGTATATTCTTATTCAGAATCATCCTAGAGAAGATCCTTTGCTTGAAGGTGTCATAAAGCCTGCTCAACTCATATTTGCAAAGATTCCATAGTTAATCATCTAGTCTTAAAACCATTTCATTTTCCTTTTGATTGTCCATCTCTCAAATCTTCTAATTATTTTTCACTGTGATATTATGATTTTAGATGAATGCATCACACTGTGCTGACTGCTGAAAATCTAATTCCTAAACTTCAAAAGTGTAAATTTTTTAAAAAAATGTTAATTTGAAAATCTTTACATTGCAATAAAATATGTCATCATTATTTCAAAAGTTTTAGAAATTTATTAAGACTGCATAATTGTAATATTATATAAAGTATGGGCTAAAGCTAATTGATTCTATGTGATTAAAAACAAAATGTATTCAACTTGAAAATTATTTAGCTAATAAATTGAAGCCAAATAGCCACATTATATTAATTTTTTAGATGAAGTATTTTATTTGGGCTTCTGAGTGATTGGGGGCGGGAGGAGAAGGGCACAACAGAGAGTGAGATGGCTGGATGGCATCACCAACTCTATGGACATGAGTTTGAGTGAGCTCCGGGAGTTGGTGATGGACAGGGAGGCCTGGCGTGCTGTGATTCATGGGGTCGCAAAGAGTCAGACACGACTGAGCGACTGAACTGAACTGAATATTATACAGCTCTGAAGAACATGTACGTGTAGAATGTAGACTCTACTGTTTTGAAATAGACTTGAACTTCTTGCAACTATTTTTCTAAGTGTTTGACCTTGGACAAATTTCTCTGGCAAGCTTTGATTTCCTCCTTTTTAAGATGTAAAAATAATTATAGAATTTTATATAGCTGCTATAATGATTACATGATATTAATAATGATAATGCATACCTGATAGATGAATAACTACTTTCATTCAAATCAATAATTAAAAAATTCATGAACCTAATTATTAAGGTAACAAAATCTCAATTTACTGTTTGATTGCATACACATCTTATTTTTTAAAATAAGAAAATTCAATTAATTATGCAGAACATCCAAACTTGTTTAAATCTTGAAATTATAGTATTACTGCTGCTGCTGCTGCTGCTAAGTCACTTCATTCGTGTCCGACTCTGTGTGACCCCATAGACGGAAGCCCACCAGGCTCCCCCGTCCCTGGGATTCTCCCGGCAAGAACACTGGAGTGGGTTGCCATTTCCTTCCCCAATGTGTGAAAGTGAAAAGTGAAAGTGAAGTTGCTCAGTCATGTCCGACCCTTAGTGACCCCACGGACTGCAGCCTACCAGGCTCCTCCATCCATGGGATTTTCTAGGCAAGAGTACTGGAGTGGCTTGCCATTGCCTTCTCCATATATTTTTCTTGAGAAAGCAAAAATGTGGAGTAAGGAAAAAATTCTAGATAATCAACAGTTTTATTTTAAAAATTCTCGAATATCTAAAAATATTACCATCTATTGATTCAACTAAAAGATACTACTAGAAATCATAATTTAGAATTTTTCTACCCCATTTTTACTCCCGGTTTGGCCTATGGTGACATTAAGGGCTCTATCAGTCGAATATTTCCCACTGTGTATCACTATGAAATAACTGCACTACATAGCATATAAAAGGGTTATATTCAGACTGTTAGTTTGGTTTCTTTAGCAACATAAATGCACCTGTTCTCAACATGATTAGGAAGGACCATATTGAAGATAATCAAAACAAATAATGAAAAATGGTTTGCTTGATTTGGAAAATAAGGCATACTGCCTACTCAGGCACTGGGAAAGCTTTGATAGTGATGCTATTTGGAATTAACATATTTAATGAAAATTGATTTTGTTTATGTACAGACATAATGGATAAGCCTACATAATTTCTGGGCACTGGCTCTTAGTTATTAATTACTATTTTATAATTTACCCAAAACAATTCAAGCCAAGGTAGCATCTGTTTGGCAGTGAGGTTCTACTTAGATAATTTTCCAGTTGAAAGTAATAGTTACAGAGAGTCAAATAAACTATTCAAGGTCACAAAAACAGTAATCTGCCTTGATTAGAGGGGTGTAATCTACTGCAACCCAGATAGTCCTTTACGAGAGTTACCAAGAAAATTAAACTTCTGTCTACATATTATAGGGGATAAAAATCACGCAGTAGGTAAAGAATCAGAATAAGATCTTTCTTTAATAGAAATCCTCTATCCCTTTAAAATTTCTAAAATCATATTAAAAATTTCTATGGTAATGCTTTCTAACAATGTAATATTCTCTCATTATCTTTCTCACTCTACTTAGAAAGTACAAAAAATTTTCACAATGCCTGTACTACCAAATTGTAAATAATCTTTTATATTAATATGCAAATATCTGATAACTTTATCCATATGACTAAAATTGAACTTGACTTTTAAAAACTTGTTTAAAAAATGTTGGTCTATAAACTACTCTTTAGATCACTGAAAATTCTAATATCGTAAACAATCACTGTGAAGAGTCAATAGTCACTGTCTGCTTACTATATAAACTACCTTATAACACTATATTCCCAGAACCTCATGCCATGCATTGGTTTGAGTGCTCCCAGTTGTCAAGCTAATGTTTTGGTGTATGCATGATAAACTTTTACTACTAATTATACTTTGATGATTTTCTGATTTTACTTCTCTTATTTTTGAATTCTTGACAATACAAAAATTACTATATATAACCCACAATATTCTATATGCATGTTCATAACACATGCACATATAAGAACACATATTTTAAGATTAATTTTGAAAATTATTAATAATTTGAGGTCTATACATTAGAATTGCAGGTCTAAAATTTAGAAAACAAAAATGACTAGTTGCTTTAGACCTGACATAAAGAATACTTAAGGAATATATATGAGTAAAAAATAAATCAAGCTACAAAAATATCTCTCTGCAAAAAAAAAAAAAATTCCTGGGGAGGCAATAGTGTCAGATGTACAAAAAATAATATTACAACACAATAGCTAGTATTATAGTATCAATACTAGGAACAACTCTGAATATTATAATATACATGTAAGTATTCCTTGCACAGTAAATCTGGTTAAGAAAAAATAAACTATACCATGATCATTAGAAGATTGTTACATAATGATAACTCAGATTTATGCATTCATTTATAAATATGCTTTTTGTATCTGGAAATAAAGATTTAAATTCTACCTTTTTTAAAAGTATGTGTTGAATATTTGCATATGCAATTATTTTGTAACATTCTCTTTTTCTTTCCATTTTAGAAGTCTTTATCAAATTAAAAGATGTAATGACTTGTTTTCAAATTGCCCAGACTTAGAGAATTTATGACAGAAATATTATAAAGTCAGATTATCAAGTTTAGGAAAATATTCTTTCAAAAATATGGTTGCAATTTGGAATTCTTTAAAATTTAAGTGATCATTTGCAAAACTTTACTTTTTACACATTCTTATTCTTCTCAATAAATGATTCTATCACAATTATTATTTTATAGCATTAAAAATAAAAGAAAATATTTAAAATGCATCATCACATACAGACAGAAAGTACAGACATTATTTTCTTCAATTTTAGAACAGGCACTTGGAGGCTTAGAGAATTTGAGATTTGCTTAAAGTTATTCTTATGCACACAGTCAAATAATAATATATTGTCAATCAATAAGCAGTGAACAAGTTTATTGTGTAATATCAATGGACTCCACAGACCCTAGGCCAGGAGGATCTCCTGGAGGAGGGCATGGCAACCCACTCCTGTATTCTTATAGGAGAATCCCCATGGACAGAGGAGCCTGGTGGGCTATAGTCCATGGGGTTGCAAAGAGTCGGACACGGCTGAGTGACTAAGGACAACAGAGCAGTGTACCTCATATACTATATTATAGTACAGTATGAGTTTCTATATGGCTCATGGAGGAAGTCAGTATACTGGGTTGTAGATAACTATACACATATGCATAAAACACACATATATAAAATTACACATTTGCTGTTATTCACTCAGTCGTGTCCAACTGTTTGAGACCCCATTATATATAAATTAAATATATAAATTATATTTATATATAAATTAAATATATAATTAAATATATAAATATATGTATTATGCTATACTATTCATATTATTATGTACAAAGCATATATTTCTATTTACAATATGCATATCATATGCTTTATGTGAACATAAACATATAGTAATATACATATATATATATGACATTAGTATATCAGTGCAATTGGTACTACACCCTGTAGTAGCAACAGTATCTATGATATACCTAAGGGATGCAATATGAAAATAGACCAGGAAAGCCCCCGGCCGACATTGGGGTCACAGGCCTACCTGGTCCTCGAGAACATCCCGGAGAGGAACCTGCAGCTCCTTCGGTCCACCGAGGACTTCTGCCCAGCAACAGGGCCCACTTAGCATGTTGGAGAGTTACACGGCAGTTCAGACAAGGTGAGCGGTCTGCAGCTCAGTCTTACAAGAGCGTCTGCGGAGAAATTCCAGAACTTCAAAGAGCTGCCAGAACTGCTGCCCTACACAGTCATCTAGCAGGAGCTGTTGTCCGTGGACTGGCACCATCGCCAGGAAGAACAGGAGGAGCATGGCAAGCCGGCACCTGCAGGTGGCCTGGACTCGCGTGGGCCCCACCTGCCAGACGGTGTGCTCGATGTCAGCTCCCACCAGGTGCTGAGCTGGCCAGGCCAGGAGCCTCATGCAGCTCTCACCACCTCCAGCAGGAGCTGCCACAGTCATGAGCCTCCTTTATCCCTCCTCCTGGCTTGCCAAGCAGGCCTCCAGCTCAGACACCTCGCTGCCCGCGGCGGCCCCAGCATCACCGGAAGGACCGCACTCACACTCAGGAATCCTTCCGGTTCCCTCCTCCCAGTCTGGCAGCGATGCCCCAGGCTGGGTTTGTGCTCTGCTTTCTGAAGGTGCCAGAGGGAAGACGACCAGAATGCTGGGCTCTCTCCACGCTGTCGGAGCCAGTGACCACAGCTGCCAGGCACTCCAGTACCTGTGGCCTGCAGCATGGTGGCCTCCGAGTTGGAGGCTGTGGGTCCATGGATGGTGAATGTGTTGTTTCAGTAGCTGGCTGTTTCTAGTTTCAGGAATATTCAGAATTAAAAGGAGACATGAAATCATGCTACCTAAAGTTATACCTTTTTACATAGAAACTGAATCTGGGATCTGAAATTGCCTTGATCTTTTATAAGACAGTTAATCATCCTATAAATTTATTTTGAAATAATGTAAAAAAAAATCGAAAGTATGCCCTCAATAAGTGCATCTTTGATCACTTTAATGAGCACTTTCTAATGGAGAGAAACCGGTGAGCGGGCAAGTCAGACAGTGGCCCTAAGTTTCAGGACAGAAGTAATATATATATAATTTCCATTCAAACTTCATTTGCAAATCAAGCCACATGGTTTTTAAATTTATTCTGCAAAGATATTGTGTACTTACACCCCCAGCCCCAGAGTGCCCTTTCCAACCACTAAGGTGGTCAAACTCAGAAAGTGCATAGTTTTTATATCAGGGAAAATAATGTGTTGTGTCTTGATGTATCTCTTCTTTCTTGTGAGATTTTCATTTTTGTCCCAGTTTTATTGATACACAATAATTGACATACAGCACCATGTAAGTGTAAGGCATACAGCATAATTACTTGACTTACATACAACATTGAATGGTTATTACAATAGGTTTAGTGAACATTTATCATTTCATAATTTTTCCTTTTGATGAGAAATCTTAGGATTTACTCTCAACAACTTTCATATATAACATATATAATACATTATATTTATCATGTTGAACATTATCCCTAGTACTTATTTATCTTATAACTGAAAGTTTGTACCATTGAACTGCCTTCATCTAATTCTCCTTGCCCCTACCCTGTCCCTGGTAAAATAAATCTGGTTTTTTTCCTATGAGTTTATTTGCTTTGTCTTTGAAATATATTTGATCACCAGCACTGCACTAGTAACTGTTACACAACATAGGTTTTCCATATTTATGTACCTTTCTAAAGGATTACCACAATGTCAAGTTACTGTCACTATATAACAATATGGCATAATTGTTAATTATATTCTCCACACTGTACATTTCACATATATAACCCATTTATTTTGCAACTGAAAGTTCATACCTGCTAATCTCCCTCATCTATTTATTTCCCCTCCCATCCCTCTCACTTTAGCAACCACCTGTTCTCTGTATCTTAACTCTTTCTTTTTCTTGTTTATTCAGTTTGTCTTTTAGATTCTGCCTATAAGAAAAATCACACAATAGTTGTCTTTGTATGATTTATTTAATTTATAGTTATATCTTCTAGGTCCATCCATGTTGTCAAAAATGGCAATATTTCATTCTTCTTTAGGGATGAGTAGTATCCATGTGTGTGTGTGTGTGTGTGTGTGTGTGTGTATGTACATATACCACATCTTTTCTGTCCATTTATCTATTGATGGGCACTTAGGTTGCTTCCATATCTTGGCTATTGTAAATAACACTGCAGTGAACGTAAGAGTGGAAATATCTCTTATAATTAGTGTTTTGCTTTTGTCTGGGTAAATAAACAGACTTGGAATTGTTGCATTGCATAGTAGTTCTATTTTTAATTTTTTGAGGAATCTCCATTTTGTTTTCCATAGTTGCTGCACCAATTTACATTTCCAACAACAGTGCATGAGGATTTCCTTTTGGCTACATCTTGGCCAACACCTGTTATTTGTTGTCATTTAGATAATATCCGAAGCGACTTAGCAGCAGCAGCAGCAGCAGTGATTAATGAGACCTTTCTAACTGGTGCAGTGGTAAAGAATCTGCCTATTAATGATGGGGACGCAGGTTCCATCCATGGGTCAGGAAGATCCCCTGGAATAGGAAATGACAACCCATTCCAATATTCTTGCCTGGGAAAATCCCACAGAGACAGGAGTCTGACAGGCTTCAGACCATGGGGTCACAGAGTCAGACACGACTGAGTGACTGAGCACACATGATGATGGTGATTAATGAGACTGAGCATCTTTTCTGTGGCCTCTGTGTTGTTTCTGTTGAAAAATGTTTATTCAAGTCTTCTTTCCATTTTTTAATAAAGTTTGTTTGTGATGTTGAGATGATGTTGCTCTTTTTGACTTGGACACCCATGAACAAAAAAGACAAGTATCTGCACGACCTGCTTCCAAATACAATTTTTTTGGAAAACGTTAAACAAAAAAAAACAGGACCAGGACACATCACAATCATTGGTTCATAGAAACTAGAAATCCTAGTAAGGAGGTATTGTTTAGTATTAAACACCTGTAACCGGTAGTTTCTCTTCAAGTTTAATTCTGTTGTCTGGAAGAGGCTGTCTAGTCTTTTCCCTCCATACTGTTGACAACACACTCTGAGAAATTCTTTTTTTTCTATACACCTTAAACTTATCTGAAATGAACATTAGAGAATCAGATCAGTTCAGTTCAGTTGCTCAGTCGTGTCCAACTCTTTGCGACACCATAAATCACAGCAGGCCAGGCCTCCCTGTCCATCACCAACTCCCGGAGTTCACTCAAACTCATGTCCATCGAGTCGGTGATGCCATCCAGCCATTCCATTCTCTGTTGTCCCCTTCTCCTCCCACCTCCAATCCTTCCCAGCATCAGAGTCTTTTCCAGTGAGTCAACTCGTCCCATGAGGTGGCCAAAGTATTGGAGTTTCAGCTTTAGAATCAGTCCTTCCAATGAACACCCAGGATTGATCTCCTCTAGAATGGACTGGTTGGATCTCCTTGCAGTCCAAGGGACTCTCAAGAGTCTTTTCCAGCACCACAGTTCAAAAGCATCAATTCTTCGGCAATCAGCTTTCTTCACAGTCCAACTCTCACATCCATACATGACCACGGGAAAAACCATAGCCTTGACTAGACAGACCTTGGTTGGCAAAGTAATGTCTCTGCTTTTTAATATGCTATCTAGGCTGGTCATAACTTTCCTTTCAAGGAGTAAGCGTCTTTTAATTTCCTGGCTGCAATCAGCATCCACAGTGATTTTGGAGCCCAAAAAAATAAAGTCTGACACGGTTTCCACTGTTTCCCCATCTATTTCCCAAGAAGTGAAAGGGACCAGATGCCACGATCTTCGTTTTGAGATTGTTAAGCTTCAAGCTAACCTTTTCACTCTCCTCTTTCACTTTCATCAATAGGCCTTTGAGTTCCTCTTCACTTTCTGCCATAAGGGTGGTGTCATCTGCATATCTGAGGTTATTGATATTTCTCCCAGCAATCTTGATTCCAGCTTGTGCTTCTACCAGCCCAGCGTGCCTCATGATGTACTCTGCATATAAGTTAAATAAGCAAGATGATAATATACAGCCTTGATGTACTCCTTTTCCTATTTGGAACCAGTCTGTTGTTCCATGTCCAGTTCTAACTGTTGCTTCCTGACCTGCATACAGGTTTCTCAAGAGGCAGGTCAGGTGGTCTGGGATTCCCATCTCTTTCAGAATTTTCCATAGTTTATTGTGATCCACACAGTCAAAGGCCTTGGCATAGTCAATGAAGCAGAAATAGATGTTTTTCTGGAACTCTCTTGCTTTCTCCATAATCCAGCGGATGTTGGCAATTTGATCTCTGGTGCCTCTGCCTTTTCTAAAACCTGCTTGAACATCTGGAAGTTCACGATTCACATATTGCTGAAGCCTAGCTTGGAGAATTTTGAGCATGAATTTACTAGCGTGTGAGATGAGTGCAACTGTGCGGTAGTTTGAGCATTCTTTGGCATTGCCTTTCTTTGGGATTGTAATGAAGACTGATCTTTTCCAGTCCTGTGGCCATTGCTGAGTTTTCCAAATTTGCTGGCATATTGAGGGCAGCACTTTCACAGCATCATCTTTTAGGATTTGAAATAGCTCAACTGGAATTCCATCACCTCCACTAGCTTTGTTTGTAGTGATGCTCTCTAAGGCCCACTTGACTTCACATTCCAAGATGTCTGGTTCCAGGTGAGTGATCACGCCATCGTGACTACCTTGGTTGTGAAGATCTTTTTTGTACAGTTCTTCTGTGTATTCTTGCCACCTCTTCTTAATATCTTCTGCTTCTGTTAGGTCCATACCATTGCTGTCCTTTACCGAGCCCATCTTTGCATGAAATGTTCCTTTGGAATCTCTAATTTTCTTGAAGAGATCTTTTGTTTTTCCTATTCTGTTGTTTTCCTCTATTTCTTTGCATTGATCGCTGAGGAAGGCTTTCTTATCTCTCCTTGCTATTCTTTGGAACTCTTCATTCAGATGTTTATATCTTTCCTTTCCTCCTTTACTTTTCGCTTCTCTTCTTTTCACAGCTATTTGTAAGGCCTCCTCAGACAGCCATTTTGCTTTTTTGCATTTCTTTTCCATGGGGATGGTCTTGGTCCCTGTCTCCTGTACAATGTCACGAACCTCCGTCCAGAGTTCATCAGGCACTCTATCTATCAGATCTAGACCCTTAAATCTATTTCTTACTTCCGCTGTATAATCATAGGGGATTTGATTTAGGTCATATGTGAATGGTCTAGTGGTTTTCCCTACTTTCTTCAATTTAAGTCTGAATTTGGCAATAAGGACTTCATGATCTGAGCCACAGTCAGCTCCTGGTCTTGTTTTTGCTAACTGTAGGACCTGCTTATTTTCTGAGCAGATTTCTCAAGCCTATTTTCTGCTTCTAGATGCTTGGTGTCCATGAATGTTTTAATAATTATACATTCACATATGATTTTCATCTGGCTGATTGGTTTTATTGGTTTTATTTATTTATTAATTGTTTGCTGTTAATATTTTTCTGTGAAAGCCACTGCGAATTTGTTGAGAAACTCTATCAACAACTTATTTGATTCCAATTTGTCCTCAGAGCCTATACCCATGCCCACAGGTGTTACTTTCTAGGTATTTTATGTCTTTTTAGGTATTATGTCTTTATGTCTTGTGACTTAATTTTAAGTAACTTGGGTCTTTCAGACTTCCATGGAAAAATCACTTTTTTCTCTGCACCATTTTTTTCAAATAACAGAATTGAATATGTCGCCATTATTAATATAGGAATTTTAATGTGTGTTTAAATCATACTATTAATTTAATCATTGGTTATGAATATTATTCTCCAAAAATTATTCAGTTTTATATTTTACTGAATTTTGCAAGAATTATTTTCCTTTTCTTGTTCCGTAACTCCTGAATTGTGTGCCTCCTTGCTAGTCTTGTTCTTCCTAGTTTCGAATGACCCAATTATTTTGAGCACATATCTCTTGCTCATAATATCTTGCCAAGCACAGTAACAAACACCAACTTATAATTTCTTACTTTCCAGTCTCATTCTCTAGGTCTACCAAGTTTATTAAGTACATTAAGTGACTAGCTTTCCTAGTTATCGCTAGTGACAGTTTTACCAAATATAAAGCCAGTGCATTATATCAGTCACCATTCTTCAAGACTTCAAGAGTTTCTTAGCCAATTGTTGTTGTTACGGGAACACCTGACTTCTAGGTGCCAATGTCTATTTTAGACAAGATGAATTATGATATACTGTGCTAACAAACCACTCTGAAATTCCATGAAGTTAACCAATAAAATTTAGTTCTCTAGCATACTAAACATGTACTTAATGTTGGTGCAGGAGGAGTTAAGGGGAAGAAGTGTCTTTGATTACCAAAGTCACTCAAGTAAGCAGAATAAAGATATTTTAATCTCTGCAATGCCTCCATGAGACGGGAAGCAATGTGCCAGCAGAGCCACTGCCTATTACACTTTCAGCCAGAAAGGGATATGTGTCAATTCTGCTCATATTTTCCCAGATAGAATAAGTCAGTTGACAGTTATGAAGAGTGAAGTGGTAGAGAAATAGCCTCTTATCATGTGGAAAAAAGCTGAAGAACAAAAAATACTCAATGTACAGTTTTAATACCTTCCACTGCTAGTCATTTGTGCCATTTAACTTAAATCTATTAATTTTATGATTAGAATATATGAACTTTATGAAGGAAAGACTGCATATAAGAAAATGCTGAACTAATTTTTTAAAATGAAAGAGAAATTCAGTTTTACATGCTGCAACATAGTAGTGCAAAAGACCTTGTCAAAATACACACATGTATTTTTTACTATAATGACAGTTGATGATCATTAAAGACAGAGTTAAAGGGCAAGATCTTTTCCCTAAAGCAGTAGTTCTCAGCATCCTCAGTTTTTCCTATTTATATTTTCTAACAATGAGAAATCAGGAGTATTTGTATTCATACTGTATAACCCTGCTATAATTTTAGTTTATCTAATGATTCTATATATAAAATTTAAAAATACAATTTACTTACATTCAACCAAACCCCAAAACTGGTGTTATAATTTTCACTTTTATACCTCCACTGACTAGGGATCAAGAGTAAATACTTAAGCTTCCAGTGATTTATATATGCTCTGAGTTTTTAAAGAAAGGTAGATTCTAGTTAGGTTCTTGAACTTTAAGATTAGGGAACTTAACAAAGTCTCAGGACTTCATCTATTTCCTTTTGACTCATGAACTCAAGCTATACGTAGATAATTATTTAGAGAAGGCTTTGCCCAGGTAGTGAAGAGAATTTATTTTCTCCTTCTGTATGAGCAATATTATGTTCACTTGGAGTGATGAAGTATGTTCTTTAGGCATAGGTTTTATATATAATCGCCTAGGGTTAAGATGATTCAACATCCAAGTGTTATGTAATATGGGAAAGATAATTATATACTGAGGCCTTACAAGTGAAGTTGGTATTATTATGAAACTTATAACAATTATAAAGATGTGTGATGTATATAATGATGTCATTGTTATTTAGTTGCTTTGTCGTGTCCCACTCTTTGTGACTCGATAGACTGCCAAAAACCAGGCTTCCTTGTCCTTTACCATCTCCCAGAGCTTGTTCAAACTCATGTCCATTGAGTTGGTGATGCCATCCAACCCTCTCATCCTCTGTTTTCCCCTTCTTCTCTTGCCCTCCAACCTTTCCCAGCATCAGGGTCTTTTCCAGTGAGTCAGATCTTTGCGCCAGGTGGCCAGAGTATTAGAGCTTCAGCTTCATCATCAGTCCTACCAATGAATATTCAGGACTGATTTCCTTTAGGATGGACTTGTTGGATCTCCTTGCAGTCCAAGGGACTCTCAAGAGTCTTCTTCAGCACCACAGTTCAAAAACATCAATTCTTCAGCCCTCAGCCTTCTTAATCATCCACTCTAATATCCATACATGACTACTGGAAAAACCATACCTTTGACTATGTGGACCTTTGATAGTAACAGCAATACTTAACTTGCTATGTAGATATTCGACTTGTGCACTATCTCTATACTTACTACACACATGCAGTTAGTTTTTGAGGGTAGGCATGGCATGAATATTACTCTCATCAACCTCCTGGTGGCCTGTAGACATATAATTGAAATTTATATTACCTGCTGCCTTGCAATTTGTCAGATCTCCCATGTTACCACTTTTGGCTCGAAAATCACTGCAGATGGTGACTACAGCCATGAAATTAAAAGATGCTTGCTTTTTAGAAGAAAATATATGACCAACTTAGACAGCATATTAAAAAACAGAGACATTACTTTGCCAACAAAGGTCCATCTAGTTAAAGCTATGGTTTTTTCAGTAGTAATTTATGAATGTGAGAGTTGGACTATCAAGAAAGTTGAGCACCGAAGAACTGATGCTTTTGAACTGTGGTGTTGGAGAAGACTCTTGAGAGCCCCTGGATTGCAAGGAGATCCAACCATTCCATGCTAAAGGAAATCAGTCCTGAATATTCATTGTAAGGACTGATGCTGAACCTGAAGCTCCAGTAATTGGGCCACCTGATGTGTAGAACTGACTCATTGGAAAAGACCCCGATGCTGGGAAATATTGAAGGCAGGAGAAGAAGGGGATGACAGAGGATGAGAAGGTTGGATGGCATCACCGACTCTATTGAAATGAATTTGAGTAAGTTCAGGGAGGTGGTGATGGACAGGGAAGTATGGTGTGCTGCATTCCATGGGGTTCCAAAGAGTCAGACACGACTGAATGACTGAACTGAGGTATGTTCTCCTTGCTCCCTGTTAGAAAAAGTGGTTGAATATATTCCAGTTATTCTTGGTTTAGTTTGGATGAGAGCATATGTATCCCGTTTGCACTTGTTATATATATAGTGAAAAAAAGTGAAAGTGAAAGTCGTTCATTTGTGTCCGACTCTTTGGACCCCATAGACTGTAGCCTGCCAGGCTCTTCTGTTGATAGAATTCTCCAGGTGAGAATACTGGAGTGGATAGCGTTTCCCTTTTCCGGGGAATCTTCCCAACCCAGGGATTGAACCCAGGTCTCCCATATTGCAGGCAGATTCTTTACCATCTGAATCACCAGGGAAGCCCAAGAATGCTGGAGTGGGTAGCCTATCCCTTCTCCAGGGGATCTTCCCAACACAGGAATTGAACCAGGATCTCCTGCATTGCAGGCAGATTTTTTAAAGAAGTACAGGACTACATTCCTATAGTCTAGAGATAATCGTTTTTTGCATCAATCTTTCCAACACACATACTTTTGTAGACATTTATTCTTCAGTCTTTGGATTAATGCTCCGAAAGATAAACATATTATCTTCAAAATCACTGTCCACACCTTTACTTTACTGGACATTTTGCTGTTTAACCACAGTCACCAAGAAAGTATTTGATTCCAGATTACCAATGCAACTATTCTACAACTTTTTATCTCTGTATGAATGGAAAAGTGTTTTGCTTTCAGAGACTTAAATGTCAGAGCCTTGAGAATGTGCTGTCCTTTATATTTCAGGCTATAGGCAACGTTCTTAACTTGTTACAAAAGCAACACAATGCAAAGGTTAAAGTAAAAGAAACAGATCCAATATGGAGTCAGATTTGTTCTTCCCTGTTTATTAAAATATAAACATAGATTACTCACTCAAATGAACAAAGTTATTACTGTTTGGCTTATATTTGAAAATGGAAAGAGGAAACAAAAGTAATGTAAATATCAGACTTAGAAAGATGTCTAAAAATAATAGAGAAAAATATTAATCTAACAAAATATAATTCAACCTCTCAAGAAATTAGTTATCTTGAAATACATTTATCTTGTGTTTAATATTAGTCAGTCATCATATTAGTAGAATCAAATATATTATGTTTAATCTAAATACCACCTCTGCTAGGTAGGGACTATAAGTTTTTCCTTTTTTAAATTGCTTCCCTTGGGAGTGAGTAAAGAAAATAAAACTCAAGTTTCAGAGTTGGTGTGTGACTGTGTCTCTCAGAACCAAATCTGTCTTGAAGTCCAATGATATGATATGACTATTTAATTTATACTATAGACATTCTATTTAAAGTTTTCCAGTGAAATCATCATTCTAAGTTTTTCAATGACTATACTATAAAACTTGAAACTAAGATTTTTCAACAGTATATAATAAAGGTGTTTTATTTTAGCAGTACTCTTACATGTTAAACTTTATATGATTGTTGCAGTTACTTTTAGTGGTAGCCCCTTATTTTGTTTCCATCTTAAATACTTTTAGCTGTAAAAAAACTCAAGTATTGACATACCCAAATATTTGGATAATGAAAATCCCAATGGCTTACTAAATATTTGACTTTGTCGATTATAAAGGTTGTTTTCTCTAAATTGATTTTATTGGTATCTAAGAATAGATAATACTAATAACCTTTGTGGCATGTAATTCTCTTGGTGGCATTATTCTAGGATATAAACAAAATGATTTTATAATTTAAATGCTTCTTTTATTCTATTTAATGGTATTTACTACTTGTCAAAAATCTTTATTGCCTTGTCTTCGTAGATAATTTCACTTCCAATTTTATCCATTATATATGGTGATTTTTTAGAGTAACAAATTTGTGCCTATTTTAGTCACTTGGCTTTTCCTCAGGTAGTAGCATATGTATGTGGGAGGATACTTGCTATGTATAATAAATACAATCAATCATACCACATTCCCTAAAAACAGCCTTACAGTCACATGGGATGACCAGGGCAAAGAGAAAAGAACATCAAATAAGCAGGAAAATTTTAATTTAAAAATGTTCTGCAGGTGAAGAATTGAATTGAATTCTCTTGAGAATTTGCTAGATTGTTAAAATGTATAAAAGAAATAGCAAAGAGTGTCATAAACTGAATCAGAAGTAGGATATGGATATACAAGGTCCTGAGATTTTGAAATACCATTTTATACAGATTCACTCTTTCCTTTGTTCATTTCAATAATATACACATAATTCGCTGGATATTTATCGAGTTTCTGCTACCCTACTCAGTTAACTGTATTAGATACTGAAAATTCAAATATTAAAATTGAGTTTTTCACTTCTTAAAGGGTTCAGAAATAGACTTCAAACTAAATTTCCTTTAAAGAAATATCCTGTAGCATGCCAAGGGGTACGTAATAAAATGGAGCTGTGAGTTATATTTAAAAATGGAACAAAAACCTACTCTCTTTCCATGTAGAGAGGTCTTGGGTGATGTGGAGAAGAAAAAAATGGAGACAAAAGTGAAGTAAGCTTCAAATAGAAGTGATATTTATTTGTTATTGTTTAGTGGCTCAGTTGTGTCTGACTCTTTGCAGCCCCATGAACTTCAGCATGCCAGACTTCCCTGTCCTTCACGATCTCCTGGAGCTTGCTCAAACTCATGTCCATTAGGTCAATGATGCCATCTAAGTATCTCATCCTCTGTCATGCCATTCACCTCCTACCATCAGACTTTCCCAGCATCAGGCTCTTTTCCAGTGAGTCAGCACTTCATATGAGGAGGCCAAAGTATTGAAGTTTCAGCCTCAGCATCAGTCCTTCCAATGAATATTCAGGACTGATTTCCTTTAGGATTGACTGGATTCATATCCTGGGAGTTCAAAGGACTCTCAAGAGTCTTCTCCAACACCACAGTTCAAAAGCATCAATTCTTTGGCACTCCGCCTTCTTTATGGTCCAACTCTTAACTTTCATACATGACTAATGGAAAAAACATACTTTTGACTAGATGAACCTTTGTCAGCAAAGTAATGTGTCTGCTTTTTAATATGCTGTCTAGGTTTGTCATAGCTTTTCTTCCAAGGAGCATCATCTTTTAATTTCATGGCTGCAGCCACCATCTTCAGTGATTTTGGAGCCCAAGAAAAGTCTGTCAGTGCTTCTCAAAGAATAGGGGTTTGGGTAGAAGGATAGGAAGAGTACAGTGTCAAACACAGAAATTTGAGTTTTCTGGCATAACCTATTTATCATAATACATAGTCTTTGGAGCTGAGAATATAATGGTTTATAATGATATCATGGTTCTATTCTCATGAAGCATTTAGTTAGCAGTCATTGTACCAGATAATCAGCACTTGCATCTCCAGATCCACAATCCATCTTATCTGCTCCATCTGATGTCCTTCAAAGCTTATTCCCATGGATTCCATCCTTCCAAAACCCCTGCTTTCTGGTTCATAATTATATTTGGTTAAAGGGAAGCCCTGGGAGGTGACTGGATTGTGAATGGGATGGAAAACCAAGGAATTTGTGGCCACCATTCCAACCCCTGATACCTCTGTACCAGGTGGAGTGTTTGTCAGAGACTGCACTGATTGCTCAAATCGAAGCCATGACTATCATCACAACTTTGACTGGATTGCATTCCTAGACCCCTGAACAGTCCCCAGACTATTATAGGCACTCAGATGTCTTTACTGGCAGAAAACAAAGTAACACTTTTCACATAAATCAGATTACAGTCATTCTGACCAACATTTTCAAATACTATTCATTGAATTCCCAGTAAAGCTCAAAATCTTTCTCATCATCAGTAGGCTTTGCAGTATCCTTCCTTCCCAAGCCCCTACAGCCCAAACTACTGTGTCCTTGAGTATACCTCAGTCACCTCTCCCCTTCTTTCTCTCTACAATCTTATAATTCTTACTATTTCTCATCGGTTACACAACTCGTGCTTTAGGACCTCTGCATTTCATATCCTTTGTTCATCATGAACTTCTTACTGCAAAATTCAGACTTAAATTGAAGAAAGTAAGGAAAGCCGCTAGACCATTCAGGTATGACCTAAATCAAATCCCTTACAATTATTCAGTTGAAGTGACAAACAGATTCAGGGGATTAGATCTAATAGACAGAGTGCCTGAAGAACTATGGACAGTTTCATGACATTGTACAGGAAGCAGAGATCAAAGCCCTCCCTAACAAAAAGAAATGCCAAAAGGAAAAATGGTTGTCTGAGGAGGCCTTTCAAATAGCTGTGAAAAGAAGAGAGGCTAAAGGCAAAGGAGAAAAGTAAAGATACACACATTTGAAAACAGAGTTCAAAGAATAGCAAGGGGAGATAAGAAAGTCTTCCTCAGATGTCAATGTAAAGAAATAGAGGAAAACAATACAATAGGAAAGACTAGAGATCTCTTCAAGAAAATTAGAAATAACAAGGGAACATTTCATGCAAAGATAAACACAATAAAACAAACAGTATGGACCTAATAGAAGCAGAAGGTATTAAGAAGATACACAAAACTATATAAAATGGACCTTCATGACCCAGATAACCACGATGGTGTGATCACTCACCTAGGGTCAGACAGCCTAGAATGCGAAGTCAAGTGGCCTTTAGGAAGGTCCCTATGAACAAAGCTAGTTGAAGTGATGGAATTCCAGTTGAGCTATTTCAAATCCTAAAAGATGATGCTGTGAACGTGCTGCACTCAATATGTCAGCAAATTTGGAAAACTCAGCAATGGCCACAGGACTTGAAAAGGTCAGTTTTCATTCAAATCGCAAAGAAAGGCAATGCTAAAGAATGCTCAAACTACTGCACAATTGTACTCATCTCACACATTAGTAAAGTAATGCTCAAAATTCTCCAAGCCAGGCTTCAACAGTATGTAACCGTGATCTTCCAGATGTTCAATCTGGATTAAGAAAAGGCAGAAGAACTAGAGATCAAATTGCCAGCATCTGTTGGCTCATCAAAAACGCAAGAGTGTTCCAGAAAAACATATATTTCTGTTTTATTGACTATGCCAAAGCCTTTGATTGTGGGGATAACAACAAACTTTGGAAAATTCTTAAAGAGATGGGAATACCAAACCACCTGACCTGCCTTCTGAGAAATCTGAGAAATGCAGTTCAGGAAGGAACAGTTACTGGACATGGAACAACATACTGGTTCCAAATTGGGAAAGGAGTACATCAAGGCTGTGTATTGTCACCCTGCTTATTTAACTTATATGCAGTGTATATCATGAGAAATGCTGGGCTGGATGAAGCACAAAATGGAATCAAGATTTCCAGGAGAAATATCAATAACCTCAGATATGCAGATGATACCACCCTTATGGTAGAAAGTGAAGAACTAAAGAGCCTCTTGATGAAGGTGAAAGAGGAGAGTGAAAAAGTTGGCTTAAAACTCAACATTCACAAAACTAAGATCATGCCATCCAGTCCCATCACTCCATGGCAAATAAATGAAGAAACAGTAGAAATAGTGACAGACTTTATTTTGGGGGGCTCCAAAATCACTGCAGATGGTGACTGCAGCTATTAAATTAAAAGATGCTTGCTTCTTGGAAGAAAAGCTGTGACCAACCTAGACAGCATATTAAAAAACAGAGATATTACTTTGCCAGCAAAGGTCCATTTAGTCAAAGCTATGGTTTTTCCAGTAGTCATGTATGGATGTGAGAGTTGGACTGTGAAGAAAGCTTAGCACTGAAGAATTGATGCTTTTGAACTGTGGTGTTGGAGAAGATTCTTGAGAGTCTCTTGAATGCAAGGTGATCAAACTAGTCAATCCTAAAGGAAATCAGTCCTCAATATCCATTATAAGGACTGATGCTGAAACTGAAGCTCCAGTACTTTGACAGCTGATGCGAAGAACTGACTCATTGGAAATGACCCTGATTCTGGGAAAGATTGAAGGCAGGAGGAGAAGGGGACAACAGAGGATGAGATGGTTGGATGGCATCACTGACTTGATGGACATGAGTTTGAGGAAGCTCCGCAGTCGTTGATGGACAGGAAAGCTTAGCATGCTGCATCCATGGAGTTGCAAAGGGTCAGACAAAACTGAGCAACTGAACTGATCTGACTTGTTCAAACAGCTCATCTTATTTCTCCAAAGCTTACCCTAAATTCCATCCCAACGTCCCTTATACAGAGAGGCCTCCCCTGACCATCCTGTGCCTACTGTTTATTTGGTAATCATTATTTTCCTCCATAGCACTTATCCATAAATTGTTTCTTACCTATACATAGTCCGTTGAATTAGTTCATGGAATTTTTTGTGTCTTATGTGGCTAGAAGCTGTATGAAGGGGAAAAAATGCTTTACCATTATGTCATCATTATTAACATTTATTCAAAGAATAGTGAATAAAATTTCCATGATTTATTAAATAGTATTGTATTTATCATCAGGATCTACAACTCTTTATTTTTTTAGATATAATTATGTGTCCCAGAAGAGTTAGGTAATGTTCTCAATACTTAAGACATATAATTGCGAAAGAGAAGCCCAAAGAAGCAAAGCAGTTAACTAGATATATGAGGAATGGTGAAAAATAGACTGTGCAAAAATCAAAATTTATGAGTTGTATTTAATGGACATTTTCATACCAATTACTATTCTTCAGTGTACTTCCATTTGAAAAAAATTGAGACATAAGATTAAACTTTTTCATGTATATTTGAAATATGAAAATATAGAGTCCATGAATGCAGATTTTTCAGAAAGTAATTATAGTTTTCTAGGCTACCCCACTCCAGTACTCTTGCCTGGAAAATCCCATGGATGGAGGAGCCTGGTGGGCTGCGGTCCATGGGGTAGCTAAGAGTCAGACACGACTGAGCAACTTCACTTTCACTTTTCACTTTCATGCATTGGAGAAGGAAATGGCAACCCACTCCAGTGTTCTTGCCTGGAGAATCCCAGGGATGGCAGAGCCTGGTGGGCTGCCGTCTATGGGATCACACAGAGTCGGACACGACTGAAGTGACGCAGCAGCAGCAGCAGGCTATTTATATTTTGTTCATTTGTTTAATTTGTTTTTCTGAAAGTATATTAGCAAGAAAATGATTTTGTACTTGGACAAGAGTATAAATACAAGGTGAGGAGGTTATTACTGCATTTCCATAAAAACACTGAATAATTCTGTTGTAAGCTTTACAAACTTCTTAGCTTAATAATGCTGTATTTTCTATAATAGGATGATATTACTAACCAACCATCAGTAGGGAATGTAATTTGAGTGGTTATCATTCAGTAATTAGCAAGGTGAATGAATATCCACTGAATAAAGTTGGGGAATTTGTAAAGACCACTTGGGGGAATCTGTGCATTAACAGCATAGTCTTTCTATAATCACTATGCTTTAAACCTAATTAAACTCAAGAGAATCTAATTAAATGAAGGGGAACAATAAAGCAGTGAAATGATTTGCAGATGAGTTTGATACTTGTAATCCAAAATTCTTTAAGAGTTAAACCCTATGATTAAAGTTTTATGAAGGGGTAAATGGACTACTTGCAAAATAACAAACTCCAAATTTCAAATTCAATTGCAAATTCTATTATTAGATTCAATCCTTAAAGACAACTTAGAAAAAGAATGCTGACTTTAACACTGTGAGTGGTTTCATTGGTTCAAGGATATTTATATTATCTGCTTCTTTTCTATATTAACGTGTATGATATATATTAATATGAACATTTTTGATCTCTATTATAGCACCTGCATAGTTTAAAATATAATAAGTTTCAATGAAGTAATTAGAGCATATGTAATAAAATTTAGAATTATTCAAATTAAATGACATTACAATTAGTGAATCAAATATTTCAAAAATATCATGAAAAAGCTAAGACATACTTCTGAGATTTTCTTTTGGAAATTAAATATGTATAGTGTGTGCTTTTACATAATGACTGCTGCCAAGTCGCTTCAGTCGTGTCCGACTCTGTGCGACCCCATAGACGGCAGCCCACCAGGTTCCCCCGTCCCTGGGATTCTCCAGGCAAAAACACTGGAGTGGGTTTTATTTCTAAATAATTCCAAGAGCCTAATCATCCTAAGAGAAGTAATCTTTGCCACAAAGGGGGACTACAGTCCAAAAGAAAAAAAAAATATTTTGGCTTCATCAGTTAATTCAAATGCCATTTAACTCTTTTGTTTGATTTTTTTTTTTAATCAATGTAAAGAATTGTTAGCAAATTGTGAGAGAAATTGTGGGAAAATGTACTTATTAGTTTATGAACCAGGAAATCAGATCTTATGCAGAGATTTTATGGAAGTTGCTCCCAATATTTTCCTAGAGTAAGCTGGACAAAAATAAAAGTCATACATATTCATTTACTATATATTACTATCTCTAGTGAGGACAACTCAAAATGAAATTTTAAATATGAAACTGCTGATGCTAAAGTTCACATGCAGTAAAATGGTATTAAGAAATTTAAATGCCTAATTGTACCTACTTTGTTCAGTAGGTTATTGAATTCCTATTTTGTTATAAAGTAATATTAATTTTTGTAAATTCCCATTGACCATATCACAAAATGTAATAAAAATTTAAAGCTTATGGCAATTATATATATATATATTTCTCATATATTGTATGTACATGCATATTTAAAAAATAAATCTCACTTCTAACAATTAAACACATTTAAATGTGCATGTTAAATATTAAAGCACACCTAATATATATTTAGACATATATCAAAAATATAACTAAATAATTTCTTATTAAAAATTCTACTGTTAAAGTTTTTCAAAATAACATACATATATGTTAACATATAACATCTTTTGTTATAGCTCTGATTAGCACTAAGACAACTCAACTGATTTTGCAAGTGTATATGGATTACTTCCAATTTACAGTCCACATCTGTGGTACAGATTCACTCACTAGTTTTGCAGAGTGGCCATTTCATCAAGAAAAATTTTGAAGATACCTGAGTTCAGGGTGGCAAAGCAGATATTTTACAGCTCTTTCTTCATTCAGATCATCCTTAAACAATGACACATGATAGAAAATAAAACATTTGTTCTATATTTGATGAATATTACAGTTGTCTGGGTCCTCAAGTCATTACTAGATGACCATGAAAAATGAGGAAAAAGAGCAAATAACAATAAGATGATGACTCTAAACCTGGTGTGTGTGTGTGTGTGTGTGTAAACTGGTTTGCATAGAATAAAGTCATGTTTCAGGAGTTGAAGTCGTGATTCTACACAGAAAATTCAGATAAGGAAAGTGTGGCAGTGGAAAAGAAAATTTGAAAGAGCATCAAAGTTGACCTTTGTCTTCTGACTTAAATCTTGCCCAGTTGAGTGAGGAAAAGCTCCTCTACTAAACCAAACAGACTTAAGTCTCCTGGAATATCTGAAGCCTCTGAGAATAAGAGTGGCAATGTGCCATGATAAAAATGGGAATGATGTACCTTTGAAAAATAAGGAAAAAAATTCTCTTTTCCACACAGGAGATTGGAGGATATTTCTGATAATGATCTAAACTGTTCAAGATAAAAGACCAATAAGTAATGAGAGTTGCAGTTTCCCAGTTGCAGAAAATTACATGTATAATTTGATCCATGTAAAATATGGAATACTGGCTCTCATAGAATTGTAAAATATATTCCTCAGTATCTCTTGTATATAAGGTTCTGGATTAAAATTTAACTTTAAATTTACTAAATTTTGAAACATAGAAATGGGTGGAAATCATCTGTCTGGTGCTGATGCTAGACAGTTACTTTACTGGATCTGATTGTAACAGCAAAAGTTGTTTAATTCCACATACAGTGTGTACATAGTCATAAAGTGACTAGTTTCTAATGTATTACTGTTTGTTCAAAATTATGGGTTATTAGTTAAGTAAAAATAATTATTGTAGATGTTGTTATTTTATACTTAATGATATGAAACTCAGTGAACATTATATAAAGCAGAAATCATATGTATAAAATTTTGAAAGCAAACAGCTTTTTAAAAACATTCTCTTTTAATATTTACCACAATGTGGGTTTGAAGTTCCATGCTGTTTTATGAACTAAAGGAATAAAAATGAAAGGGATAAAAATTGAAACGAGATGAGCAGTAGTTTATTGATTTTCATTTTAAATAAAGACCTTAAGCCCCAAGGACATCAGCCAACTGCTTTATTCCATCTCTTTTTGAGTTTCAAATACAGTAATTGGAAAAAGTTTATGTCTATTTGGGATAGTAACAAGATATCTATTTCCTTATTTTTAAATGGAGCTTTCTCCACCTTTTGTTAAGATGTGTGACTACAAATACCAAAAGTGCCATTAACCTACCCATATGAGTTCAGTCAGAACTGATTAAACTTGTTACTTATCTATTATCGGTTTCATTGACTATCATATCTCCTTTATTAAGGTAAAATTTCTGTCCTAGAATATAAAGACATTAGTTTGTTTTATCTTTATTTCACTTTCTAAATTGATGTTTACTTGCTTGAGTGTAGGAAGATTATTATTTTTGAAATATGTGATATTATGTGCTGATAAGTAGACAAAGTGACTCATGTAACCATATTAATTTGAATAAACACTAGAAGTTCATGAAATATATTAATAGCTTTAGGACTATTAACATCTCTCCATTCTCCAAAGCATTTAGTATGCCACAGCTTGAAAAGTTTTGAATTAACAGTAGAAAACTAAAAAGTATTCTGTGTGGTTCGATGTGAAGAAGATAAATATAGTCATGGCATCTGGGTGCCAGTGGGAAGTCCACCCATTGTGACTCTAGACTGAAAGCAATTGACTGAATGAATGCCTGTGGGGATACTCAGCAGACTAAGTTCCTGGGGATGTATGAACTCGGTAACCTTCTCATTGAATGCTGTCTTTCGTAAAGCAAGTTAAACCTCTGAGAAATGAGTTGCAAAATCTGCCTGGCAGTGGTGTAATTATAATCTTGTTAGTCTTAAAAGACTTGATCTCATTTTAAAATCAAGTCATCAACCCCATCAAGCATATTTGTAAATGTTGGTAGAGACTGGTTATAGGGCACGAAGAGGCTAAGAAATGGAACCCACGTCTCCTGCACTGCAGGTGGATTCCTTACCTACTGAGCCATTGGGGAAGCCTGCAGAAGACACTTAAAATTAACCCCCCAAAACAACCAAACAAACAAAAAATATATATATTTGGAAGGTTTGGAAAATGAGTAAGTGGAGAGCAAAACTTTAAAATAATTTACCATGGAAATGTTGAAGTGTATCAGGTGAGAACTGTGAGTTATGTTTAGAGTCTTCCCAGGACTCTCCTCAGATGGAAAAAAAATGTAGTTTTATAAGCTCAAGGGATGAATAATACAGTTTAGAGCAGCTGAGTCACTGGAAATTAAAAGGGACCCTCTTAGAATTGAGAAAGCCAGATAGTTTGAGATTTAAAATCTAAATATAAACTCTATTCTTATTGATTCTAATCCTTGGATGATTATTAAATATTGCATGTTATGGGAGGCCACAAGGAATCTGGTGAAAAAGTAGATAGAAATCCATACACAACTCAGCAGTTGGAAGCCTTCTGGCTTATGTCATATAGCTGTTTTTTGATTCTTGATACATATAGGGGAGAAATATAGGGAGGACCCAGCAACAAAAGAACTGCAGAAAGACAGTCCATATATCTTGAAGTCTGTCCAAATTTACTGGTAGTCTGAAAAGCTGTGGGATAAATCCTCACAAAGAGAAATCTAAAGAGAGTTTAAATTAGCTGAGGAGAGACATCATCATCTGCACATTGTAATAATCTAGCAGTCCCTAGGGGAGAAAAAATGTCACAATGTCATTGACATGTAATTTACAATGTCTAGTTTTCAACCAAAAAATACTGGACGTGACAAAAACTCAGAAAATTATCACTTATGATCAGGAAAAAAAAGTAGTCAATAGACAGTGTCTTCTTATGTCCTTTGTTGTTCGGTTGCTAAGTCATGTCCAACTCTTTGCAACCCCATGGACTCTAGCACACCAGGCTTCCTGGTCCTTCACAATCTGGAGTTTGTCAAACTTGTGTCAGTGATACTATCTAACCATCTCATCCTCTGCTATCCACTTTTCCTTTTGCCTTCAATCTTTCCCTGCATCAGGATCTTTTCCAATGAGTCAGTTCTTCGCATCAGGTGGCCAAAATAGTGGAACTTCATATCCATCATTAATCCTTCCAAAGATTGTTCAGGGTTGATATCCTTTAGGATTGACAGGTTTGATCTTCTTGTAGTCCAAGGGACTCTGAAGGGTCTTCTCTAGCACCATAATTTGATAACATCAATTCTTTGGTGCTCAGTCTTCGTTATGGTCCAACTCTCACATCTGTACATGACTACTGGAAAAACCATAGCTTTGACTAACAATCGTTTGTCAGCAAAGTGTTGTCTCTGCTTTTTAATATGCTGTGTAGGTTTGTCAAAGCTTTCCTTCCAAGGAGCAAGAATCTTTTAATTTTATGGCTGCAGTCTTTTAAATAAAACACCAAAGTAAATTAAGAGCAATTAACCTCTCAAATTAATTTCTTTCTCTCTAGTATAGCAGTAATCTCATTGCCTATTGCAGCAGTCATGAGTAAAGTCTCCCATGCAAGTGTTCACAGTTGTCAGAATATATTTTATAGGTGTTAAAGTTATTAGGCAACTACAAACATGGAGGCTGAATGTTTCTGAAAATAGGCAAATTTTATAATGACAATACAAATCATATGGCGGTAAAAATATTAAAATGGTAATTAAATCTGGCTAGGAGTCAAATTAATAAAACGTGGTGACTTAGATGGTAAAATATTCTGCCTATAGTGCAGAGACCTGGGTTCAATCCCTAGGTTGGGAAGATCTCCTGGAGAAGGGAATGGCAACCCACTCCAGTATTCTTGCCTAGAGAATCCTGACAGAGGAGCCTGGTGGGCTACAGTCCATGAGGTCGCAAAGAGTGGGACACAACTGAGCAGCAGCAGCATGTGAGCCAGAGCTCACTGGCAGAGGAGGGCAGTAAGAAATATTTTATTGTATATTATATTCAGTAAATACACGATTGAAGGAAGAGGATCAAAAGGGATAACATACATGGTTTGGTTGACTCTAAATAATAAAATTTCAAAGGAACAAAAGCTTTTATTGTTTTCTTCTTAGAAGAAAATTAGGAAGACAATTGTTTTATGAAACTAATTTTTTTTTCCTGTCTAATTCATTTATTTCTGAAAGATCACATATTTTAGAAAACTTATTGCAGTTCTAGACAAATGGAGTGTCTGACCACCCATGACAGTCCCCGTTGTTCTCAACTTATATGAATAATTAGAAAACAGTTGTACTCTTTGGATCTTAAAATAATTAATAATTTGCCTGAGTATTTAGAATTTGATGGGTAGAACTATTTTAATGTTTTCATCACTTTTTGTTGGTTCATATTTTTAAATTTTCACTCTCTGTACTTTTACAACTATTTTTCTGGCACCTGTAATTATGCTGTTTCATCTCCACAGAATTAAGATATGTAATGTAACAACTTGAAATTGTGAGCACACTCATTAACACATTTCTTTATATTGAAAAATATAATGTAATCCATAATGATCAGATCAGTTTGCTTAAGTGTATACCTGGATATACTTTACCTGGAGTAAAAAAAAGTACTTTATACATATTACAAAGGACATAGATTTTGTAAAATCAGACAATATGTTCATATTCCAAAAGTTGTATCCCCCAAATCAATGGATTTTAAATATTTCCTTTCGGTTTTAAATTAGGAAAAATCAGATAAATCATTAAGCAGGGTGAAAATAGTGTGTCATGTTCCATTTTGGGGCCTTAAATGGAATTTTTAATTGCAATTTGGGAGACTACACTTCTGTAGAAAAAGAATGAGTGAGTCATGTAAATGTTTATCCATGAAAACATGATTCCTCTCAGTTCAGTTCAATTCAGTCACTCAGTCATGTCCAACTCGGTGGCGGCTCCAGGGACTGCTGTGTGCCAGGCTTCCCTGTTCATCATCAACTCCTGGAGCTTGTTCAAACTCATGTCCATCAAGTTGATGATGCCATCCAATCATCTCATCCTCTGTTGTCCCCTTCTCCTCCTGCCTTCAATCTTTCCCAAAGTCAAAATCTTCCCCCAAAGTCAGTTTCTCCCCTCAGGAAGCTTCCATAAGCCTCTTATCCTTCTCCATTAGAGGGCAGACAGAATGAAAACCACAATCACAGAAAACTAATCAAACTGATCACGTGGACCACAGCCTTGTCTAACTCAATGAAGCTATGAGCCATGCCATGTAGAGCCACCCAAATCAGATGGGTCATAGTGGAGAGTTCTGACAAAATGTGGCCCACTGGAGAAGGGAATGGCAAACCACTTCAGTATCCTTGCCTTGAGAACCCCATGAACAGTATGAAAAGTCAAAAAGAACATGTTTTAATTCCAATAATACTATCAGTTTCCCAAAATTAAGTTGTATATGTATACTAAAAGATACGTGAGATGAATGATATCTTTCTGCGATTTGCTTCTTATTTTTCCCTTTGTGGGAATCAGTGCTGTCAGAATAGGTATAAATGGAACAAGATTGGCTATGAGCTAATAACTTTTGCAAGTAGGTGGTGAGCACATGATGTTTTTAAAATATATCATTCCTTTCATTTCTGCATTTTTAGAACAAGTTAAAAAAATAAAATATCTGTGGAATTTGATATTTCATGTAATGGTTTCTTCCTCTCTGATAAATTAGTCTTAAAATTTTTTCTTACAAAGGTAGATTTTTTTTTCCACAAGGTATATTTCTAATATTATTACTTACTTCAAACTCCATTACCCTCAACACAATATAACGTTCAATAGTCCCCGCTTTTCTATCCTGACTACAGCTTCCATACCTGCACACAGACATCGGTTGTTCAAAGCAACCTGATCAATTGAGTGGGTCTTGGGAACAGAGACCGCTTCTGTTTCAGTACACAAGGCCTTGTACTTCCTACCTCCTGCAGGTGTTCACATTCCTTCACTCAGCAGATCTCAGTGAGTAATCAGTGACTAATAAGTTAAGTCACATTTTCTTCATCTTCCTTCATAACAATTTAAACATTTCCTTAGTGACTTTCAAAATTTATTATAATTTTTGTGTAATTGTATGGCTACACAATATTGTGTTTGTTTGTAACTACTAGTACCCTGTAGATGGTATGGACAGTTAGTAAATATGTATTTAATTAACGTATTAATGTAAGTCTTTCATTCACTAACTGCCTTGGGCAAAGAGGATATTATATCAGAAAATGCAGTTACATTTTAACTATGGAGTAGTCATAATTTTGTGTAAATTTACTTTGTGTATGGTTAGGAAGAGCCTCTCCGTGAAGGTGAAAGAGAAGAGTGAAAAAGTTGGCTCAAGACTCAACATTCAAAAAACTAAGATCATGGCATCCGGTCCCATCACTTAATGGCAAATAGATGGGGAAACAAGGGAAAAAGTGACAAATTTTATTTTCTTGGGCTCCAAAATCACTGCAGATGGTGACTGCAGCCATGAAATTAAAAGATGCTTGCTCCATCGAAGAAAAGCTATGGCAGACTTAGACAGCATAATAAAAAACAGATATATTATTTTTCCAAAAGGCCCATATAACCAAAACTATGGTTTTTCCAGTAGTCAGGTATGGGTGTGAGAGTTGGACCATAAAGAAGGCTGAACGCCAAAGAATTGATGATTTTGAATTGTGGTGTTGGAGAAGACTCTTGAGAGTCTGTTGAACTTCAAGGAGATCATACCAGTCAATCCTAAAGGAAATAAACCCTGAATATTCATTAGAAGGACTGATGCTGAAGCTCCAAAATCTTTGTCCACCTGATGCGAAGAACTGACTCTTTGAAAAAGATCTTGATGCTGGGAAAGACTGAAGGCAGGAGGAGAAGGGGATGACAGAGGGTGAGATACTTGGATGGCATCAGCAACTCAATGGCCATGAGTTTGAGCAAGTTCTGGTAGATGGTGAAGTACAGGGAAACCTACCATGCTGCAGTTCATGGAGTTGCAAAGAGTCAGACATGGCTGAGCAACTGAACAACGACAACAAGGAATTATGCATATCAAATTATATTCTTAATTTATCTTTTGATTCAAAAAATGATTCTAAAGAGAATAAGCAACAAGAAAGTGTTTAACTCATGAACTTGAATGGTAGTTCATTGCATTGCAAGTTAATGAATTTTCAAATTCTTAAAATTTTCAATGATATGTGAAAGCAAGGTGCATAAGACACTTAATAAATTAAACTCATTCAGTCACGCTTGCTGGGGCAAATGCTGAGAAGTAAAATGTGATGTAAATAGATGACTGAATTTTTTAAGGACGTTCTGCTGTATCTGTTGGTATAATTAGAAGACCTATTTTGACAAGATAACATTTGAGCAAAGCCCTGGACTTAAGTGAGAATGCAGGTCAAGTTGCTGTCTGGGGAAGAAACCAGACTAAAGGGATTTTTGTTACAAAGGCCTTGAGGCAGGGTTATGATTGGCAGCTGTAAGGAAAAGCCAAAGGGACAAGGTGGCTAAAGCAGCCATAGGTAATTTGTCATGAAATATTACCAGTTTTCATAACTTAGTTGAAAGGAAGGAAGGGAGGGAGAAAGGAAGAAAAAAAGGGTCCTAAAACTATACAAAGGACTTTTATCTCCACTCTCCATCATTTCCATACACACGTTTAATTTTTTTCCTCTTATTATAACTCATAGGAATAAGCTATATATGTGACAGAAGCTCTTTATTCCTCAATTAGTGAGACACCATTAACAACCCTAGTGAATTTGCCTGCTGGGATAATGTGCTACTGTGAATGCCTTTTTTGTTTCTAAAATGTTTGTTAAATGTCTCCGTTGACATGGTAACATGTGTCCTGTAACTGATTTTTTTAATGAGTGTTGGTTTACCTTTGTGACCCTCATTTTATATGCACTTAATTTGAATTGATCTGTCAAAAATTTTTCAAGCAGCCTAGAAAATAGATGTTTTTCTTCTTATATGCGTATTGCATACTTTTGAAGTCAAAGGCAAATGAACTCATATGTTTTAAAAGAAAGTTAAATTCCAAGATTAGAAAACATAATAAAAACTTTAAATGGTGATTTTGGGGAGAATTGTATGATTTGTATATTTTACAAAGTTGGTTTAAGGATAGCTTACTTTAAATGGAAATAATATATATTAGTGTTTTTTATTGAAATAATTGCCTGCAAAGACTATTAATTATGCTGGAAAGCCTTTTGGCAGTTGCTTGTGGAGTTGAACATGTACTTACTATATTAACCAGGGATCTTACTGGTTACCCAAGTTCAAACAAAAACTATGTGTGGGTTTTTAAAATACCTTTATTTCTGATTCCCAATCCCTTCAACTGGTACATGGGAAACGAGACTGTGATTCATGCAATTAAATATTAATACACAGAGTGAACTATTGAGATATACAATATAATGTCACTCTCAGATGCATAAATAAATCAATATTCAATAAAAAAAGATAAGCACAAAATGCTGTGTATCACATGATTTTATTTCTATGAATTGCTTGCAAAAGTGAAACTGTAGAGACAAAAAACAAACAAAAAACAAACAAACAAAAAACTGATCGATTGTTGATAGGAGTCAGGGGTAGAAAAATTCCCTGCTGAGGGTCACAAGGGAGTATTTTGAGGTGATTCAGGTTTTATGTTTATATCTAATGTTGGTAGATATATGAATGCATATGTTTATCACAACTCATAGAAATGAGCAATAAAAATGGTGAATTTTACTGTATGTAAAGTATTATTAAATGTCTCCTGCTCCCCTCCCCAAAAAAACACACACACAAAGGAAAGCACAACAATCTGTTAAGCCTAGAATCCTCACAATAGACAGCTGAGAATCTAGTGCAAATTGTGTATGATTATTACTAACTACATTCTAGTAGGAGATACGGTATTAGCGATTACTAGTTACTAAAAGCATTTTTCTTTTCTACCTATACGTACATTAAACTGTGTTTCTTTCCTAGGTTCCCTCAAAATTCAGTATGGTCATGTGTTGAATTGTACCCAGTGGAGTAAGAGTTAGATGTGTGTGACTCCTTGGCTTAGCACAATTTCATGCTCCTCTTTCTGTCACCTTGACTGATGCACAGGATGATTTTGGAAGTTGTGTGTTGAAGGTATTGGAGCTAAAGATGGAAGCTGTTTTGTATTTGTGGAAGTGAGCAAAGAAAATGCTCAGTCATGATAAGCCTTTGAAATGTTTTCGGTTTTTTCATTAATGCTGCTGTTTAAGCTTTGTTTAAAACTCTGACCTGATTTTTGGAAATCTTCATTTATTGACATACAAAAGATAATTGTCAAATAATTCAAGTTCTATACTTTAGTGTCTCCCTAATAGTTGGCTATTAATTCTATATATCACTTAAAACAATATATTGCTCCATAGTTCCTTAAAAACAAACCTTTCTGCTGTATCTAGTGGATTTTTCAATCTGGATATTCCTGGATAGCTCCCATTAGTCGATTATTCATCAATTTACCCTTCACCAAACATTTGCTGGTGTTTAATTGAAAGCATAAGAATTTGCCAATATTTAACTTCTGTTGACCTTTAAGTATGACAATTTCACATGGTCCTATCATAGTTACTTTCTGTAGATATAATTATGTAATGCATATCTTTCCAATCATTTAGCTTTTTTATTTAAGGAACAATGATTATATAGTTACCACTCTTTGGGTTAAATATCTTGTAGTGTTTTCATTTTAATAGAGAATCTTTGTTATGTGTTTTCAGTCCACTTATTTCCAATTCTAATTTGCAGCATCAATTTTGTTTCTATATTTGCAAAGACTTCTGATAATTCCAAGAAAATGATAAATAACTAAGTCATTTTCTACAAACACAGTCATACCTAGTTCTTGTATTCTTATTTTTATATGTTACATTTAACTGCCTAATCCTCGGCATTCTTGTAATTTAATTATATTACCTACAATTTTTTAATTAAAAAAAGAAGTTTGAAAGGATATGTGAAGTCAAACTATACAAAACTGTCATTTCCAGTGAAAGTTTTATCCTACTAAATTATTTATGTTCTGGAATTGTGAATGATAAGCATTCATTTTCAAGACGGAGGGAAAATAATCCAGAAATTTTCAAGATAATTGTTTTCATACTGTTGTTATTATGAGATCGTTTTAATTAGTTGTCATCTTTTAGCTGATAAAATCAGCAACTCTTCATGCATATTAAATTTATGAATATATTTTTAGGCAGAAGCAAAAGTAATTCTAGTGATTAGATTATTAATCAGTCATAAAGACAAGATGAGATTATTCAAGTCATATTCAATGTTTAATTTTCAGTTCAGTTCAGTCACTCAGTCGTGACTGACTCTTTGTGACCATGAATCACATCACACCAGGCCTCCCTGTCCATTACCAACTCCCGGAGTTCACTCAAACTCATGTCCACAGAGTCGCTGATGCCATCCAGCCATCTCACTCTCTGTCGTCCCCGTCTCCTCCCACCCCCAATCCCTCCTAGCATCAGAGTCTTTTCCAGTGAGTCAACTCGTCGCATGAGGTGGCCAAAGTATTGGAGTTTCAGCTTTAGCATCAGTCCTTCCAATGAACACCCAGGATTGATCTCCTCTAGAATGGACTGGTTGGATCTCTTTGCAGTCCAAGGGACTCTCAAGAGTCTTCTCCAACATCACAGTTCAAAAGCATCAATTCTTTGGCGATCAGCTTTCTTCACAGTCCAACTCTCACATCCATACATGACCACGGGAAAAACCATAGCCTTGACTAGACGGACCTTGGTTGGCAAAGTAATGTCTCTGCTTTTTAATATGCTATCTAGGTTGGTCATAACTTTCCTTCCAAGGAGTAAGCGTCTTTTAATTTCATGGCTGCAATCAGCATCTGCAGTGATTTTGGAGCCCACAAAAATAAAGTCTGACACTGTTTCCACTGTTTTTCCATCTATTTCCCATGAAGTGATGGGACCAGATGCCATGATCTTCATTTTCTGAATGTTGAGCTTTTTTTATTATTTATAATCTCCATCTCTCTCTATATATATATATATCCATAGAGAGTTGAAAATATAAAATTATGTTTTTAGATCAAAGAGTTCATTTGTAGCAAGAATCATGTTCAAAATAATGTGACATCAACAAGGAAATGATGAATAATGGAATTAGTTATAATTTAAGTTGTAAATAATATAAACAAGCAACCATTAGATTACCCAGAAGTTGTCTCCATGTATTGATTTTTTTTCTCCAAAAGGCTTAGCATGCATTTTCAAATGTTGTAGATGCTTAATAAGCATTTGCTAAATAAGGTGATTTTCTAAAACTCAAGGTGAAAATGCACATGTTCGTGGAGAGATTTTTCTATTCTGGTTTCCAGTCTTTTCTTGGACAATTCCGAATGTGTTGCTTTCCTTGATGCACTGGTATCCTTGTCAATATTATGCAGGTGACATAACTAAAATAAGTGAGGCAAAGAGAGAAAATCAGCAACCGGTGCTGATAAGCAAATGCACCTTTAATGTACAAATACGAAATATAGTCTCATCTTTCTAGTGATCATAGTGTCACTTGCTTTTGCACTTAAATTTCTTCCCATTTTGTAATAATTTTATGAAACACATAATAGAGATTTAAGTGACTTTTCTTAGTTTTTATGCACTTATTTTTCTTCAAAATATTTAAACCACTGAAGTTTTAAACATTAACTGCTTTGATTTACAGGTTAGGTAACAGCTCAGTGCAATCAGATGATTTGCCCAAGTCTTAGAATTAATAGTAGTCACTTCTGTAGTTAAGTAGGATGTCTGTGTTGGGTGGAGGGGAGATGGTGGATTGTTGCAACAGCTTTTTGTGTTGAGTTATTTCCATAGCTTTACTTGGGATCTTCTCCATAGAAACAGGAGAAGCTAAGACATAGTTTATTTGGAAGTGTCCATATACATTGTCAGGTGAGCTGGCAGGTGGTACAGGGAAGGGAATATAGCCATGAGGAATACTTTCTGTACCCAGTTACACGGAGTAATCCTACAGGACCACTCTGAGTAATTACAGAGTACATATATTTGATTGATGTATTGTGGCCAACAATAAATGGAAATGGAATATTCATTAGGACTTAATCAGAATTTAATCCTAGGTCTATTCTACTTCTAGACTGTGTGGGCTTGATTAAGTCTCTGAATCTCAAGTCTGTGGTCTTGATCACTTTTTTATTTATTTATTTTTTAAAGTTTAATATATTCATTCATAAATTTTTAAATATATAAGTAATAAATGATTACATGTTAACATTTTTAAATTAAAAATATTTTAAAGGCTAGAAATTTATTTTTTATTTTTTTTAATTTTTTATTTTTTGGCTTTTTTTAAAGTAATTATTTTTTATTGGAGGCTAATTATTTTACAATATTATATTGGTTGGTTTTGCCATACATTGACATGAATCCGCCCCTGGTGTACATGAGTTCCCCCTCCTGAACCCCCCTCCCACCTCCCTCCTCCTTTTATCCTCCCTCTGGGTCATCCCCGCACACCAGCCCCGAGCATCCTGTAACATGCATCGACCTTGAACTGGTGATTCGTTTCACATATGACAACATACATGTTTCAATGCCATTCTCCCAAATCATCCCACCCTCACCCTCTCCCACAGAGTCCCAAATACTGTTCTATATATCTGTGTCTCTTTTGCTGTCTCGTATACAGGGTTATCATTTGCATCTTTCTAAATTCCATATATATGCGTTAGTATACTGTATTGGTGTTTTTCTTTAAACAAGTCTTCAAAGATGTTAATTTATTACAGAGACACCCTCAGAATGGGCTTACCTGGTGGCTCAGACAGTAAAGAAGATCCCTTGGAGGAGGGAATGGCTACCGGCTCCAGTATTCTTGCCTGGAGATTTCCATGGACAGAGGCTACAGTCCATGGTGTCGAAAAGAGTCAGACACAACTGAGCAACTAACACTTCACTTGCACCCTCACCACACTACATGGAAAATCATTACACCCATACAGTATGTTCAGATGTTATATTAACTCATATATAATGAATACAGTGATAGGAATAAAGTTGGAAAAAAAGGAATATATTAGCTTTAGGAACAATTCTAGGAAGGTAGGCAAATCTTAAGGAATCATGGCTATACAGAAAACACTTTTATTTTGAAAACTAAAACAATGTATTGCAGTTTCAACATGGTAATTACAAGATGTATATTCTTATACAAATTTTACAGTTTTGGCTTTGCTTTACCCCGCTTTGAACACTCCACTCTATACATATTCATTGAGGACCTGTCATGAACCCTTTATTATTCTTTGCTTACAGAAATGACCAGTATTCTGCCCCATTAAGTATAAAAGAGACAGATAATGAACAAATAAATAAACAAATAACAGGTGATAATGAGGACTGTAATGAAAATGAAAACATGTGATTCTATCAGGAGGGATGAAAAAATTCCTTTATGTTGGAAATTCAAGGAGGGGATCACTGAGAAAATGAGATTTAAGATAAATGAGAGCATACATGAGCCATGAAAGCACATCAAACAGTAAAAATAGTGCCAAGATCCATAGCAGAGGTGAGTGCCCTGTGATTAAGGAACAAGGAAAGACAGGTGACTGAATCACTTTTTAAACAAAGGGTAGGGGAAGTAGATGAGGTTGTAAAGCTAGGCAGGAATCTCATCTTGTATTGCGTAGAGCTAGATAATTCACAATAAAAGGCTCTGATTTCATTCTGAACAAAATAAAAAGCTAATAAAAGACTTTGGAAAAGGGTAATACATAAAATAGTATTTGTTATTAGCCTATCTGTATATGTATCTAGCTGTATAGTTCAGAGACCAGTGAACATAGATATGAGTAGGTCAATTTAGGAAATGATTCTGAGGTATAATAAATAGAGATTAATTGTATTTTGTTAACATTTTAAGAAAGAAGAAACAAGCTAGGTAGAAAGAAGATGAGAGAGGAAGAGAAATGAAAGAGAGGAAGAAAAGAAAGAAAAAGAAAGACAATACTTAAGTTATCAATAAGAAAGGTATATTGGTCTATACTCTGTTGGCTGTAAGTGTCAAAAGCTTAATTTGACAAAATTTAATTTTTCCTGGACAGTGTACAGAAATAAAAACATGACTGTAAGAAGCAGAAGAATTAGGGACATGAAGGCTTTCTCTCTTTGAATGTCTTGACTGATTTTTTTTTTTTTCCTATCTTCATGTGAAGGTCTCTAAGCCCCCTGACTTGGGTCAAATGCTTGTTCTGTACTAATCAATGGATCAAGTTTCCATGGAAAGGAAACTATAGTTTCATCAGTATGGTTATATGTTCATTTCTGTGTGTAGGTGGAAACTTTTCATATTCAAAACACCGCTTCTCCGTCAAGTCAATCCTTACTATAACATAGTGAATAATCAGTTCTGCATGGAAAATTCAGGGAAGGCTTACCTAAGAAGTGCTATCTGAGCTGGATTTTGAAGGAGCAAATAACTCAGTGCAACTCAATATGTATTGAAGGCTTATTAAATTCAAGGTATTCTACTAAGGTGCACTGAAGCATACAGAAGTGAATAAAATACAGTTTCTTCAATACGGGGATTTACAGTCTAACGAAGGAGACTGACACTTATACATGAGCGGCTGTGGAAGTCCTCTTGATATCATTAAGTTTAATCCTGAGACACACTGGGATGTCAGGCATTCTTAAAAGGCTTAGATATCATAATATATGCAGCAGTGACTTGGGACATGTCAGCTGGATAAAAATTAACCCATGGAGGATGGGCTTATATATAAATCAACAGTATATTCATTCAATAAACAGTTATCGACTGCCTGTGTGGCCAGAAAAAGACAAGGCCCAATGAGAACAGAGATAAACATTTATTGTGACTTCAACAAAGAACTTGTAATCTACTGAGGAATATGGATTAATTATAATTCAGTTAAACTCATACTTTGCCAGAGCGTTAAACCAGGAGTGTTTTAAATCACAGATGGTTTGTAAACAGGGCTTTCAGTTGCATAGGACTCATCAGTTCAGTTCAGTTCAGTCACTCAGTCATGTCCGACTCTTTGAGACCCCATGGACTGCAGCATACCAGGCATCCCTGTCCATCACCAATTCCCAGAGTTTGCTCAAACTCATGTGCATTGAGTCGTCTAACCATGGTCATCTAACCTTCTCATCCTCTGTCATCCCCTTCTCCTCCTGCCTTCGATCTTTCCCAGTATCAAGGTCTTTTCAGATAAATCAATTCTTCACATCAAGTGGCCCAAATATTGGAGTTTCCGCTTCAGCATCAATCCTTCCAATGAATATTCAGGACTTACCTCCTTTAGGATGGACTCGTTGGATCTCCTTTCTGTACTCATGTACTCATGAGTACTCATTGACTCAACTTATTTATTCTTTATGATGCCCCTCATAAGGAGGTATGATTGTGACCACCATTTGAAAATGTGAAAATCAATGTGCTGCTGCTGCTGCTGCTGCTAAGTCACTTCAGTCGTGTCCGACTCTGTGTGACCCCATAGACGGAAGCCCACCAGGCTCCCCGGTCCCTGGGATTCTCCAGGCAAGAACACCGGAGTGGGCTGCCATCTCCTTCTCCAATGTGTGAAAGTGAAAAGTGAAGTCGCTCAGTCGTGTCCGACCCCTAGCGACCCCACGGACCGCAGCCTACCAGGCTCCTCCATCCATGGGATTTTCTAGGCAAGAGTACTGGAGTGGCTTGCCATTGCCTTCTCTGAATCAATGTGCAGAGAAGTTAATGAATGTGCTCCATAGAATAAATGGGAGATCGGTATTTAAACTGACGTGATGCTATCAAGATAAGACAATAAGGTACCAATAAGTATAGAAAATGTAGAAGGTTCCAGATCTTGAATTGCAAAGTATGGGAATAGAGGTGGTGGAAATAACTGAGTGACAAAGTTGGCAAAGGAGGAAGATTAGATCAGAGTGGGCTGTTTCATGTACAGATGTCCAAATTGGAATATTTTTTAGGGATCAAGTGGTGCAATATTTGGCTCTGGAAGTTAGTTGTTGGAAAGATATCATTAAAATGAGAGTTAGTGTTATTTCATAGATTTTTTCATTTTTAGATAGAGTTTTCCAGAATGATGTTTAAGTACATGTGTGTGCTGCCACTCAAAAATAACCCTTATATGGGTCTTTGTTTCTAACCCACTGTAGCTTACAGAGTGTGAGGAGTGCTAACACAATTGCCGTATCTCTGACTCATCCTCCTTCTCATGAATTCTATGCTGAATGTCAGTTGGCTCAACTTCTAAGTCTATTTTTGAATCCACCCTGTTATCGTCATTCCAGGTGTCAGTATAATAATATACTAGTTCAAAGTGTGATATGAAATGAGCGTGAAAGTCACTCAGTCGTGTCCAGCTCTTTGCGACCCCACAGACTATACAGTACATGGAATTCTCCAGGCCAGAATACTGGATTGGGTAGCCTTTCCCTTCTCCAGGGGATCTTCCCATTGCATTGCAGGCAGATTCTTTAGCAGCTGAGCTACCAATGAAGTATGATATATTCCTATCTTAAATTAGAGCAGGAATCTCTTAAGTATTCTTGTTGATCCAGACATATCTGTTTTTAATTACCTCAAAATATTTAACTAATAGAGTTTCCAAGAAAGTCCTGTGTTAAAAAGTCCTGTTAGCCCCAGCAAATAAAAATCAGATTCCTTGAAGTGGATTAGATGGACCGACATGACCCAACTGCTGACTATTTTTCCTTCCTTGTCAATCTCCACCCTCAAATCCAATTCTTCTAACCATTTTAGTCTCCAGAGATTACCTTCTTCTCACCTGAAGGATTTTCTAGGTTTCTCTAATTATTTGTTTTACTATTGACTATCCTATATTTCAAGTTTGAGCTTACATGTCAGTTACTCATGTAAGCCTTTCACTTCTCCCTTCTTAATCTTCAGTGCTTCTATGATTATTCCTGTTTTAGTCCTTCTATTATTGTTATTTTGAGCATCATTATTATTACTTATTTTCTATACCTATAGTCTGCTAAAGAATCCACCTGCAATGCAGTAATCACAGGTTCATTCCCTGGGTCAGGAAGATTCCCTGGAGGAGGGCATGGCATCCCACCCCAATATACTTCCCAGAAGAATTCCACAGACAAAGGAGCCTGGAGGGCTACAGTCCCTGGGGTCACAAGGAGTCATACACCACTGAAGCAACTGAGCACACATACCTGTAGGCAAGTTGCATGTGCTGTGCTTAGTTGATCAGTCGTGTGTGACCCTTTGCAACCCCATGGACTGTAGCCTGCCAGGCTCCTCTGTCCTTGGGGATTCTCCAGGCGAGAATACTGAACAGGCAAGTTATGTGCATACTGTATTCATACACACGTTTGTTTATTTTGGATTTTACTCCATTTAACATTTGTTCTCTCTCTCTCAATCTGTGTATTCACAGAGAGTATATACACACATTACACATACACACACAAAGGTATACACACATTTTATATAATAGTATATACAATATCCATGATATATACACATATATGCCTGTATGTGTATATACAGTCATACACTATATGAGTATATATATATGACAAATAACAAAACAGAGAATATACACACACCAGGCATATGTGCAACATCACTATGCTTTCTCAGTACATATTTATAAAAACTTGCATTGTGCAGCATTCTTTTTATTCTTTTTTGTAAAAGCCTTTCAGAATTGTATCCATTTATTCACTGGAAAAGAGTCTGATGCTAGGAGGGATTGGGGGTGGGAGGAGACAGGGATGACAGAGAATGAGATGGCTGGATGGCATCACCAACTCGATGGACATGAGTTTGAGTGAATTCCGGGAGTTGGTGATGGACAGGGGGGCCTGGCGTGCTGTGATTCATGGGGTCGCAAAGAGTCGGACACGACTGAGCAACTGAACTGAACTGAACTGAATCCTGTAAGTCTGTGATTTGAAACTGTCATTTTTCTGTGAAAAGACGTTTACTTTCACCAGGTACAATTCACATATTTTTGTTAATCTGAAATTGAAAAATTATGCTTCTTGAAAACTTTGAAGCATGTATGTATTTAGAAATATTGATTTTTTGGTAGTGAACTCCAGTTAGAAATTTTTACTCTAAGGATGCCTTATGCACAGCATGTACTAGGTTCTTTAAATTTATGTAATCACATGCTCTGTTGTTCTCCCATAATGTTCAGTGAGACAACATACAGAGGATTTCTTACATTTTTAGATCTTGTTACAATTAAGGCTTCCCAGGTGGCGCTAGTAGTAAAGAATCTGCCTACCAGTGCAGGAGACATAAGAGACATGTGTTTGATCCCTGAGTCAGGAAATTCTTCTGGAGTAGGACTTATCAACCCATATTGATATTTTTGCCTGGAAAATTCCGTGGACAAAGGAGCCTGGCAGACTACAGTCTGTGGGGCCACAAAAAGTAGGACAGGACTGAGCACAAGGCACATAATACAATTAGTGAGAAAATTTTGTTCTCTTCAAGTAAGATTTTCTGTTTTAAACCTCCCTTTGAAAGTGAAGGTAAATAAGCTTATCTGTGGTGGCTGTATTCTGCCATCATATTATGCTTACTCTTTTCCCCTAAACATAAGTAACAGGTTAGCATAGGTAGCTCATTTGCACACAGAGACACACCTGTTATCTGCAAAGCCTGGGAAATACTGCATTAATTTGGGTATGTCAACCTTCTTGAGAACAGGAAATGTATAATAATGGTATGTGAAGTTACTAATATCCAGGAAAGGTTATATTCAGGACTCCTGGCTATATCCTTCATCTAATGGAAAATTTATGTATTAGGCTAATTTTTATTACAATACAGTGTGATATTGAGCATCCTAAATTTCACATGAAAAATAAATGTGCAACTATTTCAAAGAAAATTGTTTCAAGTAGAATAATGAGCCTTAGGCCATGTTGTAAGGGATGAGTAAAAGTTGGATTCACAGAATATGGGTCAGGGGAGGTCACTGAAAGCAGAAGGATAAGGTTTTTTCATTCAAATGGGTGAAAGCAGTAGGGCAGAGTACACTTGGAAAACTGTACATCAAGCCTTATTATCGCCTGTAAGGTTGACCTTGTGCTTTTTAAGTCTAGTGTTCAAATAAGTGTTGATTTTTGTTTTTCTACAGAGCTTACTTCATTATGACTGACTGTGGGCAACTTTAATCTCCTGCTTCCTTGCATGGTCATGATCTTTGCCTTTGTTCAGAGATCCTCCCACCACCTCTGTGGAAAAGAAAAAGTAAGCACAGTTTTTTAAAACAAAATAAAGAGGTTCTTTGCACTGTGTACTTATGTGCTGCATGCTTATTACAGATATAAAAGGATATAATATTCCTAGTGTTCTTTAATAATCACTTTCTTTGTGCTCAGTCCAGCACAAGATTCTTCTTATAGCATATTCTCCTATGGTATTTTTTTCACATTATCTTATGAAATAATCCACCTCACAAGAACCCAGTTACTTTCACACAAACGTTGGCAACCATGCCTCCATATATCTTAATTTTAACCTCTTTGTAGCTTTTTTTCTTAAAACTTTGTCTCCACTATTCATGATTTATTTTGGTGAAAAAGTGGCATTTGGATGTCCTAATCACTGGAGCAATATGGTCTCCAGTAGTTTTTACCATTTCTGAAAATAATTTGTTTCATGGGTGATACTTGATTGGTTTAAATATCTGTTCAAATATAACTCAGATATATTCCCTAAAATCCCATGGTATGGGGATGGCTATCATATACTAGGCTTGAACTGATTTTTTTTTTTAAATTGTCTTCATATTCACAATTGTCATCATATTCACTTGAGAAAAGTGTTTGAAAGGTCACTGAGCTATTATATTGAGCTTGAATCAGCTTAATTCTTTCCAGTTCCGACTATAGCTTCCTTCATTCCTTCTCTTGAGATGATGAAAATTCAGATTATATTTTTCAATTCTGTAAAGTATGTTTATAAAGATGACACCAGTTTCCTGATATCTGTCACTGGAGGGGGAGTTAAGAGTTAACAGATTAAATTGTAGAAAGGCTGTGTTGAATTGAAGTAAGAATAGATTTTATCATTGAAAATCTGATTAACTACTGTAAGAGGTTCTTGAACAAAGGAAGAGGACTTTTGTCCCTAGACAATCAGGCAGTTGATTTTTTTTTTTAACATAGTTGTTTTAAAGGAAAATTAAACAGATACTCTGAGGGATTGGGGGCAGGAGGAGAAGGGGATGACAGAGGATGAGATAGCTGGATGGCATTACCGACTCGATGCACATGAGTTTGGGTGAACTCCGGGAGTTGGTGATGGACAGGGAGGCCTGGCGTGCTGTGATTCATGGGGTCGCAAGGAGTCGGACACGACTGAGCGACTGAACAGAACTGAACTGATTGCTTTAGCTTAATTAAGATTTGTGATTTTCCAACCATCTACAGCTATTTTCTTAAACCATGAGAGAGACAGCATGGTAGTAGGGAACATAGCATTTAAAACCACCATTCCTAAGTTCAAGTCTTGCTTCCACCTCTTACAAGCTTTGTGATCCTGATGTGCACACACATGGGAGCTTAGTCATGTCCAACTCTGAGCAACCGCATAGACTATAGCCCATCAGGCTCCTCTGTCCATGGGATTGTCCAGGTAGTGATCCTGATAACTTCTTCACTATAGCCTCCAAATATGATCCTGGTAAGAGATGTGGGCAATTATAATACCTGCTACATATATTAGGATAATAAATTAAAATTTGTAAAGGATGCTTAATAAAGTACAGTTCAGTTCAGTTCAGTTCAATCGCTCAGTCGTGTCCGACTCTCTGCGACCCCATGAATCACAGCACGCCAGGCCTCCCTGTCCATCACCAACTCCCGGAGTTCACTCAAACTCATGTCCACAGAGTCGGTGATGCCATCCAGGCATCTCATTCTCTGTCGTTCCCTTCTCCTCCAGCCCCCAACCTTTCCAAGCATCAGAGTCTTTTCCAGTGAGTCAACTCGTCGCATGAGGTGGCCAAAGTTTTGCAGTTTCAGCTCTACCATCAGTCCTTCCAATGAACACCCTGGATTGATCTCCTTTAGAATGGACTGGTTGGATCTCCTTGCAGTCCAAGGGACTCTCAAGAGTCTTCTCCAGCACCGCAGTTCAAAAGCATCGATTCTTCGGCGATCAGCTTTCTTCACAGTCCAACTCTCCCATCCATACATGACCATGGGAAAAACCATAGCCTTGACTAGACGGACCTTGGTCGGCAAAGTAATGTCTCTGCTTTTTAATATGCTATCTAGGCTGGTCATAACTTTCCTTCCAAGGAGTAAGCGCCTTTTAATTTCATGGCTGCAATCAGCATCTGCAGTGATTTTGGAGCCCCCAAAAATAAAGTCTGACACTGTTTCCCCTGGTTTTCCATCTATTTCCCATGAAGTGATGGGACCAGATGCCATGATCTTTGTTTTCTGAATGTTGAGCTTCAAGCCAACTTTTTCACTCTCCTCTTTCACTTTCATCAAGAGGCTTTTGAGTTCCTCTTCACTTTCTGCCATAAGGGTGGTGTCATCTGCATATCTGAGGTTATTGATATTTCTTCCGGCAATCTTGATTCCAGCTTGTGCTTCTTCCAGCCCAGCATTCCTCATGATGTACTCTGCATATAAATTAAATAAGCAAGGTGACAATATACAGCTTTGACATACTCCTTTTCCTATTTGGAACCAGTCTGTTGTTCCATGTACAGTTCTGACTGTTGCTTCCTGACCTGCATACAGGTTTCTCAAGAGGCAGGTCAGGTGGTCTGGTATTCCCATCTCTTTCAGAATGTGCCACAGTTTATTGTGATCCACACAATCAAAGGCTTTGGCATAGTCAATGAAGCAGAAATAGATGTTTTTCTGGAACTCTCTTGCTTTCTCCATGATCCAGCGGATGTTGGCAATTTGATCTCTGGTTCCTCTGCCTTTTCTAAAACCTGCTTGAACATCTGGGAGTTCACGGTTCACATATTGCTGAAGCCTGGCTTGGACATAAATAGGCCTTTCACAAAATAAGTTGTAAATCTGGTATAGTCTTCAAATAGAAACCTCAGAAACAATGAACATGTTCATGGTTCTAGGGTGAAAATCTTAAAAATGCATTGTGTATAAAGGATTCATAGGTGTTTTAGTTTTTAAATCTTTCATGTTTAAGAATGGTCTTTGTGTTAAGAAAGTGTGCTATGATTACATATATTTAAGCTACATTTTTTTCTTAAGATTTTAGATGCTGCTTCCTTGCTATTTGGTTTTGAATTTTGCTAGGAAAAAAGCCTACAGATAGTCTGTGATTTTCTGCTGTTACAACAGAATTGTATTTAATTTCACTGAGGTATCCTATATGTCAAGATGTCCCGTCAAAATCAATGGCATGGCATAACAAATTCTGCTCTTCTTTTTAATATTAAGTGTTTTAAAACTAAAGAAAACTATAGCGTAACAAACACTGGTACATACAGGACTCAATATTTTTTTTTACTTTGCAAATGAATTTTGGTAATTACTACTAATAACTGTTGAAAGTCAATTATCATTATTTGTATTCTTTTTGATGATAGCCATTTTAACAGGTGTGAGCTGATACCTCCTTATGATTCTGGGTTGCATTTCCCTGATCATTAGTGATGTTGAGCATCTTTTCATGTGCCTGTCAGCCATCTGCATTTCCTCTTGGGGAAAATGTCTACTCAGTTTTTCTTCCTATTTTTAATTGAGGTGGGTTTTTTTTTTATATTGAGTTGTATAAGCTGTTTATATATTTTGGACGTTAACTCTGTATCATTCTTTTTATTTGAAAATATCTTCTCCCATTCAGTAGGTTGTCTTTTCATTTTGTTGATGGTTTCCTTTGCTATGCAAAATCTTCTACGTTTAATTAGGTCCCATTTGTTTATTTTTGCTCTTGTTTCCTTTGTTTTAGCAGATGAATCCAAAAAGAAAAATGTTGCTATGACGTATGTCAAAATATTCTGCCTATGTTTTCCTCTAGGAATTTTAGAGTCTCAGGTCTTACATATAGGTCTTCAATCCATTTTGAATTTATTTTTGTGTATGGCACTAGAGAATGTTTTGATTTCATTTTTTAATAAGTATCTGTCCAGTTTTTCCAGCACCAAGAGACTGTCCTTTCTCCATTTTATATTGTCGATTCCTTTGTCATGTATTAGGCTAAGTAGCTTCAGTTGTGTCAGACTCTCTGCAACCCTATGAAATGTAACCTACATGTAAGGCTCCTTTGTCCATGGAGTTCTCCAGGCAAGAATACTGGAGTGGGTTGTCATGCCCTCTTCCAGGGGATCTTCCCAACCCAGGGATTGAACCCACGTTTCTTATGTCTCATGCATTGACTGGTGGGCTGTTTATCAGTAGCGCCATCTAGGAAGCCCTTGTCTTATATTAATTGACCATAAGAGTGTTAGTCGCTCAGACACGTCCAACTCTCTATAGCCCTGTGGATTGTAGTCCACCAGGCTCCTCTGTTCAGCTGGAGTGGGTTGCCATTTCTTTCTCCAGGCAATCTTCCTGACCCAGGTTTGAACCCAGGCCTCTCACATTGCAGGCAGATTCTTTACAAATTGACCTTAATTATGTGTTTGTTTCTGGGCTCTCTATTCTGTCCCATTGATCTGTATGTCTGTTTTTTCTGCTAATATCATGCTGTTTTGATTATTAAGGCTTTGTTGTATTAGAAAAAAATTAACGTTAGAAGGTCAGTTGATGACTACTCTGAAATATGAATTAATCTATCATTTTTGTTTCATTTTACTATTTTCTTATTCAACAATACTGAAAAGTAAAAGTGTTAGTTACTCGTCTGTGTCTGACTCTTTGCAAATCCCATGGACTGTAGCCCTCCAAGCTCCTCTGTCTATGAAATTCTCTAGGTAAGGATATTGGAGTGGGTTGTCATTTCCTTCTCCAAGGGGATTTTCCTGACCGAGGGATCAAACCTGGGTCTCCTGCATTACAGGCAAATTCTTTGCCATCTGAACAATCAGAAAAGCCCAAACAATTCTGAACATAATTTTATATTTGAGTACAGTTTGGTACATGCATTTTAGTGTTGTACTTACAATTTCCATCACCTGTGAATTGCCTCTATTTTTATTAGCTCATTAATTTTTGAAGAGTTATATATATTAAAATATAATAATAATAGATACTTTGCATTGGGGATATTTTATAAGTATCCATTTGATCACTTTAATTTAAATATAAAATGGAGTCTAGATTGGAGATTTCCTCAAGTAGACAAAACTATTTAAAACGTGTAAGAAAAACTAAATCTGGCTTATTTCATGAACTCAAAACTTAAGTTATTTATTTAAATGCTTCTGATAATCATAAAGCAAATCTAAATAATCTTCCTAAAATGAAGTATGATAAGCAGTATAACCAATCATATACCATCTCGAAATCTCCTTTATAATAACCTATAATAGTGAAGGTTAAAAATGCCCTAATTTTCATTTTTTTATGTCATCATGTAATGACATTCCTCTGAGCTTCACATCAGTTTTGGATCTGAATGCTCCCAGTTGATATCTCTTCTTACATGCAAAATAAAATATTACTAAACACTATTTTATTGATCTAGTGGTTTTAATTTTTCTATTTCTGGATTTTTTTTACTTTTTTTACTTATATTTGTAGCTTATGTTTCTTCTGGCTTTATGTATTTAGAATAATCACCCTTTTTTGTTCTCTATGGGTCAAGAGTTAGAGTACAAGAGGGGGAGTTTGTTCCTATATCACAGTGTCTAGAACCTTGGCTAGGAAGGATCAAAGGAGTTGTACTCAGATCTCCTGGAGGCTTCCTCATTCACATGTCTGGCATTTGGACCAAATGATTCCAAACCTAACATGCTCGGCTGGAACTTTCAAACAGAGCCCTGGATGAATGTGACCTTTCCTTGTGTCTTGAGCTTCTCAGTGCATTGTAGCTGGGGTTCCAAGTGGAGTGTCTCATAAGGAAGTGATAGCAAATGTTCTAAGAGAGTCTGGAAGAAGCTTTAGGACTTTTCCTGATCCAGATTAAAATTCCCGTCACCACATCCTCTTGCATATAATCAAAATGGACAGTTTGGATTCAAATAAGTGGTTAAGTGTATCTAACCTCCTAAGTATTATGAAAATATTAAGTGTGTCTATCTTATTCTTTCTTCTTCAGTAACTGTGCGTGGTACACAGACACCTCTCTGTTAATATTTGTTAAAGTAAGGAAAATAGTGTTACTTTCTACTTTTCAAAACTCCCTTATTTCTAGGCCCATTTTTTAATTGATCAATCCCATTTTTTATGGTAGTTTTAGGTTTATAGAAATATTGAGTGGAAAGTACAAGCATGTGTGCGCATACACACACACATGCACTCACACACACATGCACTCACACACATACACACAACACAGTTTCTCCAGTTGTTAACTTCTTGCCTTAGTGTGGTATATCTCCTGCAGTTAATGAGTCAATGTGACACATTATTACTAACTAAAATCTGTAGTTTATATTGAGGGTCCCTCTTGGTACAGTGTGTTTCGAGACTTTCATGAATGTATAATGACATGTATCCACCATGATAGTATTAGACATAATAGTTTCACTGCTCTGAAAACCCGCTACTCTTCACCTGTTTATTCATATCTACCCTGCCTTCCTACCACCTGCTGGAAACAATTGATCTTTTTGTCTTTATAATACCATTGTTTTGATTTTTCTATATTCTCATAGAGTTAGAATCATATATTGTGATTTTTCAGACTGATGTCTTTCACTTAGCAGAATGAATATAGTGTTCCTCCATGTCTTCTTCTCGCTTGCTATCTCATCTCATTTCATTGCTCTATAATAGTCCACTACATAGATATACCATGGTTTATTTATTTGTTCACTTATCAAAGGGTATCTTGGTTGCTTCCAAGTTCCTTGGCTTATTTTTCAATTTACTTTTCTAATTACTCACCTAGTACTTTTTTATTAGCTTTCGTAGTGCTATAATTGTTTCTGTCAGCAATACCGGCATAGGAATGACTCATCTACTTATAATATTCTAAATGTCATCTCTCAATATTGCAAGCAGTTACGTGGAATTCACCTATCACCTAATTGCCTGTGCATCATAACTTTTTCTTCACACTTGAATTTATAAGGTTTCAGTTGACTATTGTTAGGCCTTTTCTGCATATATAATCTAGGTTTTTTCTTTCAATTATATAAAACTTAAAATACATATCATGTTAATATTTTTGAGTATTGTTTAGAATTTTTCAAATTTCATTCATGGATAATTGTTTTCCTGCTCCTCAGTTTATGAGATTCACCATATTATCGAGGTCTCTTGCAGTTTCCCTGTTGCTGTTGCCGTTGTATGCTCAGTCTTGTTTGACTCTTTGTGACTCCATGGACTGTAGCCCACCAGGCTTCTCTGTCCATGGAATTTTCCAGGCAAGAATATTGAAGTGAGTTACTATTTCCTACTCCTGCTATCTTCCTACCTATTTTCAGTATCCACGGCTCCACTGTTGATAAGTTTCAGAAATCTAGATTCACATTCTGAACTTTTTTTAAAATTTTTGTCCGTTTTCCCCAAGAATTTCAAAAATTTTCCAAGTAAGTTACTATAACTACATTCAAAGTTCTACTATAGAGTTGGCATTTGAAAAATGCATAATCATTTCATGAAAATATTTGTAAATTAATTCTTAAACTATATTTTACCCTAAATGTGTTACTTATATAATGAATTTACTAAACTGATTTGTTTTAATGAGGTCCAGTTCCATTCTCACTGGTTTCATCTGTGGATTCTCACTGAAGCTTATTCTCAAATATTCTATTAACAGTTAAGTTTAATTTTCAAGTTACCTAATAGAAACTAATAATGAATTTTGTTGATTGTATTAAATGATGATATTAAAAATAACTTAATGGTAAACAACAGCTTAAAAGAGAAGAGAGACAGATGGATAGGGCACACTGATATAACACTGAGTTCCAGAAAGAAAGAACAAATGAAAGAGAGGAAGGAAGAAAAAGAGAAAAGGAATGAAAGAGAAAAGAGGAAGTCTTAAAGTAGGAGCCATTAAACTTTATGAGACTTTTCCTTACCCTAACTTTTAAAAGCAAATGAGAGCTGAGAAAGTAGAAATAAAGCCTGCCAGCATAATAAAATTTGGCAGATAATTCTACTTTCTGACAACTTTATTTCAGGATGATGGTGCCAAGAATAAATATCAGTTAGGCCCACCGCCTTGTCAGACTAATATGGAAGATTCTGTCATTTTCTGTGCCCCTAGTTTACTTCATGTCCCAAAGCAGACCTGTAGCCTGACTTTGGTATTTTTAAGGCTGTCCTTTTAAGTTTAATATTCTAATAAGGGTGAACATTGTCATTCAGACACTTCTCCACCCATGCTGGGTAAACTGGTATGTGTCACAGGGATAGTTGTAACTGTCTCACTCAAATATGTGACTACCTTATTTTTAGTTTCTTATAAATCTCACTATGTGAGATCATTTTAAAGTAGCATTAGTTAAAGCTGTTTCGTTTTAATATTATGGTAATTTAGTCAGTGCTATTTTTTCAAAGGCAAGTATTTACACACTTATTAACAGAAAAAGTTAAAGTTTTCTCTGTTAAAGTCTTTAGCAGAAGGTGAAATTTCTTTTACAAAGTCTTCTTTAATTGAAATTCCTATTTCCAATGATGTGGAGGTATCAGAAAGCAATGTAATGTAAATGCAAAGTAAGATGTCTGTGGAATAAGCAGATTGCTGGGCTTTTCCACTTTTCAAAAGAAAAAGTTATGTTTTATAATGACCTCTCTTTATATTTTGAAATAGGATAATCAAGAAAATATGAATATAGAGATTATGAAATAATAAAATGATATCAGTATGCTAAATATAATGAAATACAACATTATATGATATATATAGCATGTTATTATTGTTGTTTATTTGCTAAATTGTCTCTGACACTTTGTGACCCCATGGACTGTAACCCACCAGGTTCTTTTGCCCATGGGATTTCCCAGGCAAGAATACTGGAATGGGTTGCCCTTTCCTCCACCGGGCGATCTTCCTGATCCAGGAATCAAACCGATATCATGTATCTTGCATTGCAGGTGGATCCTTTACCACTGAGCTACCTGGGAACTGATTATCCCTTAGTAAAGCATATCGTGAGAGCTCACAAGATATCTTTCTACCTTTCTGTAACTTCTCTTATTTTTATCTCCACCCTCTGTATTGCAGAGTGATTATGTGTAATTTGGGGTAAATTTTTGTCTGGAGATATAAATCTATAGGTTGTTGTATTTGCAGTAAGAAATTCACATTATGTGAAAGGATTCTGCCAGCTTTATCACAGAGTAGGCTTCTTTACTAAAATGGAAAAGGAGAGAATGGGAGGAAGAGACAAAAAACAGAGAATTGGAACTGGGAATTCTGGAAATTTTTCAGTTGACAAGTATGCCTCAAAAGGAGCTGTTGGTTACTTATCAAAATAATCCATGGCTAAACACAGCACTTATTAGTAAGTTCTATTTTTAAACACATTTTTAAGTTGTCCAAACTAAATTTTAGATACGTCAGATTTAGAACATGGGATTCAAATAAATGTTTTTGTGGATGTACAGTCCTGCTAGGAGAAATGTGTTTCCTTTTACATAGAACAAGACCTTGAGGAAAACTGTATAACAAAAGTGGGTATTATCAGAATTTGACTGCCTCGAAGTCTGAATGATAACAAAAAGCCAATATTTGAACTCCAGTTGCCACCAGTTCAACCTTTTGCTGATCTAGTCAATTTATTTGGCCTTTGTGATGGTCAAGGGCATAGCATGTAATTACATTGGGAATAGTCAGCCTGAAACAATAAACATAATCAATTATATAGGCCCAGTTTTACTGTATGACCTTCACAGAGTACTCTTTTCTTTTATACTTTTAAGTCTTCATTACTTATTTTTTTAACACTATCAGTGGTAGAATAAGAATTCTTATATTTTTATTGATATAATGATTTTAAATAATATAAGAGACATATTTAGGTTTCTAATTAAATTGTTTCCTATATTTATTTTTCCATGAGTTTTACAGTCATGGATTCAGTCATGAATGAAAAATATTTTTAAAAATTCCATTAAGTTACCATTGATATGGAGGGCTGCTATGTTTTACTGAATCCACCTATCATTATAAGGAAACCTACTTCTATACAGATATGTTGAGGAATCTAATATTTGATTTTCCAAATTTTTGCACCTAAAATTCAGAATTAAATATTGAAAAACAACATGTGCACCTGTTAAGTACCTAAATATGAATCTACAGCTATATTTCCAATACCAGTTGATAGATATATCATGGTTATTATTTGTGCATGTTGGCTGCTGCCTCTGCTAAGTCACGTCAGTCGTGTCCGACTCCGTGTGACCCCATAGACGGAAGCCCACCAGGCTCCCCCGTCCCTGGGACTCTCCAGCAAGAACACTGGAGTGGGTTGCCATTTCCTTCTCTAATGTGTGAAAGTGAAATGTGAAAGTGAAGTCGCTCAGTCGTGTCCGACCCTTAGTGACCCCACGGAATGCAGCCTACCAGGCTCCTCCATCCATGGGATTTTCCAGGCAAGAGTACTGGAGTGGCTTGCCATTGCCTTCTCCAGTGCATGTTGGCAGATACTCCTTTTTATCCAGTGATCACTGGAGTTCATATAAACGCAAAGTTTAATATTTAAGTAAATGTGTAAAGCATTCTTTGCATTGCATCCTTAAATAAGTCTATAACCAACAGAATTACCAAAAATTATGCAGTTTTCAAACTAAAACATTTTGTGAGCATCTCCTAATATTACAGTTTTTAAGCCAGACTTAGCAGCCGAATTTGGGAAATTGGCATTTCTCCAAGTAGCACGCTTCATGCAAATGAACCCAGATGAAAAGAACTGAAAATAGCTAGTATGTCTGTTTAACATTTGGGTAACTGCATAAGCAAATAGCACATGAGATCTTCATCTTCCAGAATATAACTGATAGCTACTATACCTTTATGTAACAATATTTAAAATGAGTATTTGGGGGCTATTATTTTAAGAGCAGGATTTTATTCATGATATTCATTAATAATAAACTAATTATTGTTGTTGTTCAGTCACTCAGTCCAACTCTGCAACCCCACAGACTGTAGCCCACCAGGCTTCTCTGTCAAAAGTGGGGTTCTTCAGACAGAATACTGGAGTGGGATGCATTTCCTTCTCCAGGGGATCTTCCCGGACCAGGGGTCAAACCCACATCTCCTGAATTGGCAGGCAGATTCTTTACCACTGAGCAACCAATCTATCATTAATCTAAGAATATGTCAGATAGTAATTTAGTTCTTATAACAAACACTTTAAAATTTGTTAATACTTAGATAACAGGAGTAAAGAAAACAATATCAAGTGCTTGATTAAAATCCCATCCTCTTACAAGTCTATTTAGAAATAGTGCTAGCTAGTTACATATTATAACTGAAGCGTTCAATGAATGGAATACATAATCAGAAAGCAAATGCAAATTACTGAAAAATCAATTAATATCAAATTTACAAAATAAACTATTAGTAGTTCTTTAATATGAAATAATAACTGTTAGAGTTCATTCTTTACTTACTAATCAGTGCCAAGTATGAATATATTCAATATTGAAATATTTTATGATTTCATCATTTTATAAACAAAACTTGCATAAGCATGTGGGGAGAATGTTACTTTATATGTTTATCCAGGAATGGCAGACATGCAGACTCACCCTTAATAGAAACCTGTGAATACAAGATTACAGTCACCTCATAGCAATATCTACTTGTAAATGGAATAGTACCAAATTTAAAACTGAATTTCAACTGTTTTTATTTAGGAATTGTGATGAGATAAAGGATATATTTTAATATTGCTGATTTGTTCCCTTTCTCAACTTTACTGCAGGCAATCTCAGTGCACTGTGCTCAACCTCTTCATGACAGAGCTCTCTCTTTACTGCAACCAATGTTCAAAAGACCCTCTTGTGATTTACACCAGATTCATCAGAACTAAAATGCTGAGGCATATATTTGTAACTCTATAGCTGAACAGAGATCACCCAAACATTTTACATACTATATTCCTGTTAGATATTTACAATGCAATTATCATTTACATTTGATGTAACACACTCATTTTCCTGAAACAAGAGTATAGTTCAATTTAATAGTCTTAAAAATACACATTAGGTAACAAAGTGAAAGGAAATACCTTCACCATAAGACACACATAGCTTCTAATTATTATATCTTCATCCTTTGCAAATTGTGCCACCAAAGAGTTTGAGAACGTGGAAAGTTAGTTCCTTGGACATGAACTAATGCATTTAATTTTTGTTTAAATTCTGTCACCACTGATGTTATTGAGTAGTGGACATTTTCAACATTTTTTTCTTTGTTACAATTATAAAATGTGTATTATAGAACAGGCATGAATTTTCATGTCATGTAAAAATGTATTTCCTCTTATTACTGATTTTTTTCACTGGCTTGTAGGCATATTCTGAGAGCACAAAAAAGATTCTTATTATTAGAGTTCAATATATTATATGAATAACTTTGCAGATTTCACTCAGTGTTTTGTAATGTTACTTCAGAACAGTTATTTTATTCAGTTCAGTTCAGTTCAGTCGCTCAGTCGTGTCCGATCTTTGCAACCTGATGAATCACAGCACACCAGGCCTTCCTGTCCATCACCAACTCCCGGAGTTCACTCAAACTCATGTCCATAGAGTCGGTGATGCCATCCAGCCATCTCATTCTCTGTCGTCCCCATCTCCTCCTGCCCCCAATCCCTCCCAGCATCAGAGTCTTTTCCAGTGAGTCAACTCTTCGCATGAGGTGGCCAAAGTATTGCAGTTTCAGCTTTAGCCTCAGTCCTTCCAATGAACACCCAGGACTGAACTCCTTTAGAATGGACTGGTTGGATCTCCTTGCAGTCCAAGGGACTCTCAAGAGTCTTCTCCAGCACCACAGTTCAAAAGCATCAATTCTTCGGTGCTCAGCTTTCTTCAAAGGCCAACTCTCACATCCATTCATGACTACTGAGAAAACCATAGCCTTGACTAGACAGACCTTGGTTGGCAAAGTAATGTCTCTGCTTTTTAACATGCTGTCTAGGTTGGTCATAACTTTCTTTCCAAGGAGTAAGCATCTTTTAATTTCTTGGCTGCAATCAGCAACCACAGTGATTTTGGAGCCCCAAAAAATAAAGTCTGACACTGTTTCCACTCTTTCCCCATCTATTTCCCATGAAGTGATGGGGCCAGATGCCATGATCTTAGTTTTATGAATGTTGAGCTTCAAGCCAACTTTTTCACTCTCCTCTTTCACTTTCATCAAGAGACTTCTTAGTTCCTCTTCACTTTCTGCCATAAGGGTGGTGTCATCTGCATATCTGAAGTTATTGATATTTCTCCCGGCAATCTTGATTCCAGCTTGTGCTTCTTCCAGCCCAGCGTTCCTCATGATGTACTCTGCATATAAGTTAAATAAGCAGGGTGACAGTATACAACCTTGACGTATTCCTTTTCCTATTTGCAACCAGTCTGTTGTTCCATGTCCAGTTCTAATGGTTGCTTCCTGACCTGCTAAATCAACAGATGAATTGTTTAAAAGTGTTGGCAAGTTCTCACACAGTGGTTGGATATGTTATACGTACTTTAGAATAGTTCTAATTGTTTCCAGGCTTAGAATTTGAAAAGTAACAGATATAGACTGACCCAGAGTATTTTAATTATATCAATGATCAGTATTAAAAGAACACAATAAAAAATATCACTGTAGTTTATTAAGCAAAAAGTGTTTTATCAACAAAAATGTAAGAAAAAATTATAGGAGATAATCCTTTCAGTCAAACCACTTTTATATGTATAAAACATCTAAAATATTATCTTCATTTTTCTCATCTTGCATTCAGTGATGAAAATTATTTTTATAAATAAGAATGATCTATTCACTTTTTAACCACTCATGTAGACTGAACTAAAGTGTCAATACTTCCCAATTAACATTTATTCAGTAGCCCAAATTAAATATTTCAACACTGAAACAGATTTTAGCAATATAGGACACCTGCATGAAAATATTCTCAGTGATGAATATGGTAGCATTTTGATAGCATAGCACTTTAAATTTGTGCCTGGTGAAAGATTTTATCCAGCATTTAGACTAATTTCTTCAATGAGATCCTGGAGTACCTACTGCCTTGCATAATTATATTTTTTCACTATCTCTGTTCCTCTCATGGGCTTCCCAGGTGGCACAGTGGTAAAAAAATCCTCCTGCCAATAAAGGAGATGCAGGAGACATGGGTTTAATCCTCAGGTCATGAAGATTCCCTGGAGTCGGAAATGGCAACCCACTCCAGTATTGCTGCTTGAGAAATCCCATGGAAGGAGGAGCCTGGAGGCTACAGTCTATGGGGTGGCAAAAAGTCAGATGCTACTGAGCACAAAAGTGCTCTTCCTCTCATAGAATGGGTTACCAGATTTGGGGAGGGCTATACAGGACACCCCATTGTGGGTCTGGGTTCTTGGTAAGGACACAAAGAAGAATTTGAGGTCCTACTCATGGCAAAAACAAATTTATTAAGGAAAGAACAGAAAGAACACCTCAAGGGAGAGGCGGGCCAAGCCAAGACAGGTAGTGGCCCTGAAGTACAGGAGTTTTCAAGACAAGGCTTTTACATATTCATGTAGATGGGTGTGGACTGACAGTTTTGATTGACAGTTGCATAACAACAAGCTCTATTGTGCTTGTCTTTCCCATAGTTCAGTCTATTATAATCAGATATATACATATATAGAATATTTATGAACATTTAATGGACTCCTGGCTGCCTAAGGTCACTTGCAGACACAGCTGTGCATCATGGGCACAAGTGCTAGAGTTGGAGAAGCCCCTATGTTTAGTGTGTATCCACTGTGTGCCTAGGGCCCATGCTCCTGAGTTGGAAAAGCCTCTGTGGTTATTTTGTAGCATATCTGTGAGCTTTCCTGGGCCCCTCTAGGGCATATCTGAGGTAAAATTTAGAGATCAGCTTGCATGCTTTTAGTCTAGGCCACCACTGGTTGCTCATTCCTAACTTCCTACCTAAAAGTAAGTGCCAGGGGAAGCAGTGACTGTCTTTTATTGTTGTTGATTCTGTATCCACAGGATTGAGAAAAGTACCGCCATGTAGTTAGTATTCATAGATAATAGAAATCCAATTTTTAACTGGACTAGTACTTAATAATTAGTCGTGCCTCACATCACATATCACTTGTTCATTAATTTAAACTTTTAAGCATTGTATGTTTTATTGAAAGTAAAGGAGAAACAATTGTGGACAATTGCTCTAAAAGCAAAAATTTTAATAAAAAATGATAAAAAAGAGAACATTTCTGATATAATGTCTTCACATCATAGGTGACGCATTTTTCATTTCTGTTTATATACCAGGTATATTAGAGTACCCATGTGTATAGAACAAGTAATCAAACAGATTTAGTGTAGTCCAGAATTCAGTGAATTTACAATCTGTAAATGTTAGAAGCAATCCCAAGTAGCATTAGCTAGAGATGATAAGTGTTTATATTACCCAGGAACTGTCCTGGAATTGGTGTTTTATTTTTTTGTTTTTATTTTTTCTTTGGCCAACAAGGGATATATTTCACATAAAATTGAATGATGAATAAAATAAAATCAACATATATTTTATATCAGAGGGTTAAAGAAAGATCACATAATATAGACACAGAAGGCAAAGAAAGAAAGAAAACGTTGATATCTGTATTGCAGTGAGCATTTTTAAAGTATGATCAAAGGAAAATAGAATTTCCTTAACAGTGCAATTAGCTGTGACCAGGTACTTCAAGTGAGTTGTCAGCAACTCACTTGAAGTACCTAGTCACAGCTCACTGTTAAGAGAGACATGTGGAAACAAGCTAAGATATCTGACCAGAAAACAGTCTCTGGTTAGTGAGCAGTGTAGATGGAGCACAAAATGAGATTCACATTCTATGAGTAAGAGAAATTCAGTAATGAAAAAAGACTAAAAAAAAAGTTCTATAAAACAGAACTCTTTGTTTGCAACCTTTGGAAGTCCCTGGGCAAAATTTGAAACTCGCTCTTCACATTCAGAAGGCAAGCAGAAGCCAAAGAAAGAGGCAGACCACCCCAGATTGGTACATGACAGTTTTAATTAGCAAGGAAACTTTTTTATATATGAGGCTTGTCCAAAATAGCCTCAAGAAAGTAAGATGTCTTTGCAAGCAAGTCTCTACTTCACCCCGCAGAACCTGGTAAGTTTTACAGATGCCTTAATGGGGTTCAATCACATACATCTCCCAGATGTCACTCTTTCAAGGCTGTATGCTTGGTAACCACTCCCACCATGGAAATGGTAGACCGAATGTACATTTCAAGATAGAGGATGGGTGTTGTTCAGTAGGTAAGTCACGTCTGACACTCTTTGACTCCACGGACTGCAACACGCCAGGCTTCCCTGTCCTTCACTATCTCCTGGAGTTTTCTCAAATTCATGTCCATTGAGTCTATGATGCTGTCTAACCGGTGAAGGCTCTCCTATTGCCTGAGTCCCACTTAAGGGTCAACCAGCAGTCTCATCTCTCAATGACCTCCTACAACAGGAACATAAAGAAATGATTCTCTTTCTGTAAAGATGTAAAACATGTCATTGTCTTCAGTTATGAGATGAAAAGAAAAATCAGTGTCAAATCCCTACTGCTGAATACAAGTAGAAAATTTATTACATTATTTTAGATCAATAAATAATAGTAGTTCTATATCATGCCCTCAATTTTTTTCAAATAAATCAGTTATCAATTTCTTTATCATGTTTTAAGAAATAAAACATGTTGGGGATCTGTGAATAGTGAAGTACCTGACTGGTTTTGTCCTTGCATCAAGTCCACTCTGACTTCCTCTGCAGAGTTATTAGCACACCCCTACAGGTTTCTCAAGAGGCAGTTCAGGTGGTCTGGGATTCCCATCTCTTTCAGAATTTTCCACAGTTTATTGTGATCCACACAGTCAAAGGCTTTGGCATAGTCAATGAAGCAGAAATAGATGTTTTTCTGGAACTCTCTCTCTTGCTTTCTCCATGATCCAGCGGATGTTGGCAATTTGATCTCTGGTGCCTCTGCCTTTTCTAAAACCTGCTTGAACATCTGGGAGTTCACGGTTCACATATTGCTGAAGCCTGGCTTGGAGAATTTTGAGCATGACTTTACTAGCGTGTGAGATGAGTGCATTTGTGCGGTAGTTTGAGCATTCTTTGGCATTGCCTTTCTTTGGGATTGGAATGAAGACTGACCTTTTCCAGTCCTGTGGCCACTGCTGAGTTTTCCAAATTTGCTGGCATATTGAGTGCAGCACTTTCACAGCATCATATTTCAAGAGGAGAGTGAAAAGGTTGGCTTGAAGCTCAACATTCAGAAAACAAAGATCATGGCATCTGGTCCCATCACTTCATGGGAAATAGATGGAAAAACAGTGGAAACAGTGTCAGACTTTATTTTTTGGGGGCTCCAAAATCACTGCAGATGCTGATTGCAGCCATGAAATTAAAAGACGCTTACTCCTTGGAAGGAAAGTTATGACCAACCTTGATAGCATATTAAAAAGCAGAGACATTACTTTGCCAACAGAGGTCCGTCTAGTCAAGGCTATGGTTTTTCCTGTGGTCATGTATGGATGTGAGAGACGGACTGTGAAGAAAGCTGATCGCCGAAAAATTAATGCTTTTGAACTGTGGTGTTGGAGAAGACTCTTGAGAGTCTCTTGTACCGCAAGGAGATCCAACCAGTCCATTCTAAGGTAGATCGATCCTGGGTGTTCATTGGAAGGACTGATACTAAAGCTGAAACTGCAATACTTTGACCACCTCATGCGACGAGTTGACTCACTGGAAAAGACTCTGATGCTGGGAAAGGTTGGGGGCGGGAGGAGAAGGGGACGACCGAGAATGAGATGGCTGGATGGCATCACCGACTCTGTGGACATGAGTTTGAGTGAACTCCGGGAGTTGGTGATGGACAGGGAGGCCTGGCGTGCTGTGATTCATGGGGTCGTGGAGAGTCCATCACGACTGAGCGACTGAACTGAACTGAACTGCAGCCTTGTTCACATTCCTTTTCTGTTTCTGTGTCGATTTTCTAATACATAATCCAATCAAGACAATTAATAGAGACTTTTCACAGAATATCATTTTTTATTTCTTTCCAAGAATCTTCTAAATCAGCTTCAAAAGTAACCACTGAAGATGGCTGAAGATTGATACAATGAAGCTGATTTTAATCATCCAACCAAAATAATTGTTTCTATCATGGATATTTAAATGCATGACAGAAGAAAATGCAATCTATTTTGGCCCAGAGAAGTTTCAGAATCAGATTAGTCCATGAAAGGTGACTTTGTTTATTTCAATTACCTTAACAATTCAATCCTGGGTTTATTGTAATTTAACTCTATTATGGTTTGATTCAACCTTTTAAACCTAAATAATTGGATTCAGTTTTCTGAATTAGCTAATATTCTTTTAGAATCATAATATTATGAAACTATCAGAGATAAAGAGCACAATTTAAAAATATGCCTTGAACAATTCCAAGACACTTTAACCTGCATATATATAATATTTTTTAAAAATATACAAAATAAAAGGCACTCAATTTAAATTCTGTAAGAAGGACATAGAAAGGACAGTTACCTATATTTAAGCACTTTAAATTCCAGTAAACAGAAATAGAAACAGCACTAATTGTCTTCCAATTTGGGTTAAAAGGTAGAGAATTGCAAGTATCAATCATCCCATTCTAATAGAGTAAAAAGCAGTACAAATGATAAAATCCTATTTTGTGTATATATGGATAGATATGGGTATGTGTTATTTATCTCTTTATTTTTACCATCAGAATGCTGAGGACTCATCAAAGAAACCTGCCTAAATAAATGGGAAAATGGAATGTGCAAATGCAAATTCTAGGAGAGAGGAGGCCTGTGGGAACTTCCATCCTTCTGGCCACTGAAAAGTGCAGAGCAAACACATCACAGAGAGGGATGAGGAGTGAGCCAAACTTTAATGCCCTTTTAATAGCTGCATGTGGCCTGCTGTGAGGAGTGGGATTCTGAAAGACAGCACATCCATATCCGAAAGCCAGTTTTTTCCCAGGACTTTTGGCAACTGTATGGTTTCAGTTCAACTCAAGCCAACAGCAAGGCAGGAGGGCTTAGAGAAATGGCATGCCCAAGTGACCCAGGTCTCTAGCTCTGCTTGCAAGGTCACAGGTTGTCCAGATGTAGGGCAAGGCAAAAAGCTAAGAAAGTTCTGCTGCAGGCCCGCAGGATCCTCACCACAAGCTCCACGACCCACAAAGGACTAGGGAAGGCCAGAAGACAGAAGCGAACCAGTGGAGGCACGAGGACTTCCCTCCAGGCAGAGGGGTGGAGGCAGAAGTACTGTTGTTTCAGCCACTCTTATCCCTAGCCCACCGTTTCTCCAAGAAAGCAACAAACGAACCTGGAAAACCCATCCACACTCATCTTCCTCTCTTCCTAAAAAATGAATGTAACCCAGCATCCTCCTTTCCATTCATATGGTTGATAGCACTGGTGCTGTGAGTGAGCAACCTTGGAACATATTTTAATAATTGCTAGACAACTTTTATTCCTAATGAAGTCACAGCACCATTTAATAAGCATAGCATGCCTTAGAGTTTGATATACAGCCCTAGCCTAGCAGCAAGGTTGGAGATTTTAATAGGATTTTACAAGATTCTATGAACCATCACAAATTTCCTTTAACACAAGTGGTAGAACATGTTGTTGTTATTGATGTTCAGTCACTAAGTTGTGTCTGAAATTTTGTGACCCCATGGACTGCAGCACTCCAGGCTTCCCTGTCCTTCACTATCTCCCAGAGTTTGTTTGTTCATTCAGATTCATGTCCACTGAGTCCCTGATGCTGTCTAACCATCTCATCCTCTGCCACCCCCTTCTCCTTTTGTCTTCAATCTCTCCAGTCATCAGGGTCTTTTCCAATACGTCAGCTCATCGCACCAGCTGGCCAAAGTGCATACATGTACATATACATATATTATTGATTCTGTTTTCTGAAGAACCCCTGCCTAATCCACTTGCCAAATACACCCTGTTTTCTTGAAACTTGAATGTTTATTCTGTTAACTGAGTGTAATATTCTACAACTTTTAATTGGGTCATGTTGTTTGATAACATTGCTCAAAACTTCTATACACTTACTAAATTTTTCTACTTGTATAACAATTACTGAGAGAGAAGAATTGAAATTTGAACTGTATGTGTGGAGTTTCCTTTTCCCCACACAATTTATCATTTTTTCTTTTCTATATTTATAAGCTCTCTTTTTAAGTGCTTGCACATTTAGAAATTTTTGTCTTTATGATATGTTTACCCACTTAATATTTTGATTATCTCCAAATATCCTTTCTAATATGGAAAAATCTAAAATTTTTATATATATATGCATTCTGGCTTATTAGTTTATATAAAATATATATTTTCTTTTTTTTTAAATTTTTATCCTAAATTTAATAAATGGTACAAAGCACAATGCCATAAACATTAACAGTTAAAATATCACCAAATGAAAAAAATACTATAGAATACACAGTTGCAAAAAGCTACATTAAGTTATTTTAAAACTGCCTCAAGCTGCAAAAAGAAAAAAAAAAAAAACCAATGCCTTACCTAAGTTATCCCTCTCTCAAAATAATGCCATTTATATTATAAACCACGAGTTCCCCATCAAAATACGGGAACTGCTTTTGTTAATTCATATATATATATATATATGTGACTGTATCACTTTGCTATACACCTGAAACAAACACAACACTATAAATAAAATATAGTACAATATAAAATAAAAATAAGTAGCAGACCTTTGGGGCTTTACACAGAGTTAGAGTTCCTATCAGAGGGATAACAGCACCACAGCCGTACTGAATCCTCATGAAGGAGGCACATGAATGACTGGATTACAAGAGTTACAGGAATGAGAGCTGCTCACTTCCCGGAAACTACAGCTCACAGAAAACCAACAAAGGCACGAGGTACAGACCATTCTTCCAGCCCAGCGTTCCTCATGATGTACTCTGCATATAAGTTAAATAAGCAAGGTGACAATATACAACCTTGACGCACTCCTTTTCCTATTTGGAACCAGTCTGTTGTTCCATGACCGGTTCTAACTGTTGCTTCCTGACCTGCATACAGGTTTCTCAAGAGGCAGGTCAGGTGGTCTGGGATTCCCATCTCTTTCAGAATGTTCCACAGTTTATTGTGATCCACACAGTCAAAGGCTTTGGCATAGTCAACGAAGCAGAAATAGATGTTTTTCTGAAACTCTCTTGCTTTCTCCATGATCCAGCGGATGTTGGTAATTTGATCTCTTGTGCCTCTGCCTTTTCTAAAACCTGCTTGAACATCTGGGAGTTCACGGTTTACATACTGCTGAAGCCTGGCTTGGAGAATTTTGAGCATGACTTTACTAGCGTGTGAGATGAGTGCAATTGTGCGGTAGTTTGAGCATTCTTTGGCATTGCCTTTCTTTGGGATTGGAATGAAGACTGACCTCTTCCAGTCCTGTGGCCACTGCTGAGTTTTCCAAATCTGCTGGCATATTGAGTGCAGCACTTTCACAGCATCATCTTTCAAGACTTGAAATAGCTCAACTGGAATTCCATCACCACCACTAGCTTTGTTCGTAGTGATGCTTTCTAAGGCCCACTTGACTTCACATTCCAAGATGTCTGGCTCTAGGTCAGTGATCACATTATCGTGACTATCTTGGTCGTGAAGATCTTTTTTGTACAGTTCTTCTGTGTATTCCTGCCACCTCTTCTTAATATCTTCTGCTTCTGTTAGGTCCATACCATTTCTGTCCTTTATCGAGCCCATCTTTGCATGAAAAGTTCCCTTGGAATCTCTAATTTTCTTGAAGAGGTCTCTTGTTTTTCCTTTTCTGTTGTTTTCCTCTATTTCTTTGCATTGATCACTGAGGAAGGCTTTCTTATCTCTCCTTGCTATTCTTTGGAACTCTGCATTCAGATGCTTATATCTTTCCTTTTCTCCTTTGCTTTTCGCCTCTCTTCTTTTTACAGCTATTTGTAAGGCCTCCTCAGACAGCCATTTCGCTCTTTTGCATTTCTTTTCCATGGGGATGGTCTTGGTCCCTGTCTCCTGTACAATGTCACGAACCTCTGTCCAGAGTTCATCAGGCACTCTATCAATCAGATCTAGTCCCTTAAATCTATTTCTCACTTCCACTGCATAATCATAAGGGATTTGATTGAGGTCATATCTGAATGGTCTAGTGGTTTTCCCTACTTTCTTCAATTTAAGTCTGAACTTCGCAATAAGGAGTTCATGATCTGAGCCACAGTCAGCTCCTGGTCTTGTTTTCGCTAACTGTATACAGCTTCTCCATCTTTGGTTGCAAAGAATATAATCAATCTGATTTCGGTGTTGACCATCTGGTGATGTCCATGTGTAGAGTCTTCTCTTGTGTTGTTGGAAGAGGGTGTTTGCTATGACCAGTGCATTCTCTTGACAAAACTCTATTAGCCTTTGCCCTGCTTCATTCCGTGCTCCAAGGCCAAATTTGCCAGTTACTCCAGGTGTTTCTTGACTTCCTACTTTTGCATTCCAGTCCCCTATAATGAAAAGGACATCTTTTTTGGGTGTTAGTTCTAAAAGGTCTTGTAGGTCTTCATAGAACCGATTAACTTCGGCTTCTTCAGCATTACTGGTTGGGGCATAGGCCTGGATTACTGTAATATTGAATGGTTTGCCTTGGAAACGAACAGAAATCATCCTGTCATTTTTAAGATTGCATCCAAGTACTGCATTTCGGACTCTTTTGTTGACCATGATGGCTACTCCATTTCTTCTAAGGGATTCCTGCCCACAGTAGTAGATATAATGGTCATCCGAGTTAAATTCACCCATTCCAGTCCATTTTAGTTCACTGATTCCTAGAATGTCGACATTCACTCTTGCCATCTCCTGTTTGACCACTTCCAATTTGCCTTGATTCATGGACCTAACATTCCAGGTTCCTATGCAATATTGCTCTTTACAGCACCAGACCTTGTTTCTATCATTGGTCACATCCACAGCTGGGTATTGGTTTTGCTTTTGCTCCATCCCTTTATTCCTTCTAGAGTTATTTCTCCACTGAGCTCCAGTAGCATACTGGGCACCTACCGACCTGGGGAATTCCTCATTCAGTATCCTATCATTTTGCCCTTTGTTACTGTTCACGGGGTTCTCAAGGCAAGTATACTGAAGTGGTTTGCCATTCCCTTCTCCAGGGGACCACATTCGGCTGTGGTCCATGTGATTAGATCAGCTAGTTTCCTGTGATTATGATTTCAGTTTGTCTGCCCTCTGGTGCCCCCTAGCAATACCTACCGTCTTATTTCGGTTTCTCTTACCTTGGTCGTGGAAAATCTCTTCACAGCCGCTCCAGCAAAGTGCAGCTGCTGTACCTTACCTTGGAGGAGGGGTATCTCCTCAAGGCCCCCCCTCCTGACCTTGAACGCGGAGTAGCTCCTCTCGGCCCTCCTGCGCCCGCGCAGGCACCGCCTGTTGGACGTGGGGTAGCTCCTCTCGGCCGCCGGCCCTGGCCTCAGGCGTGGGGTAGCTCCTCACGGCCGCACCTCTTTGCGTGGCTTGTTGCGCCCGGGCCGGCGTCTCTCGCTGGGAGAAATATCAATAACCTCAGATATGCAGATGACACTACCCTTATGGCAGAAAGTGAAGAGGAACTCAAAAGCCTCTTGATGAAAGTGAAAGAGGAGAGTGAAAAGGTTGGCTTGAAGCTCAACATTCAGAAAACAAAGATCATGGCATCTGGTCCCATCACTTCATGGGAAATAGATGGAAAAACAGTGGAAACAGTGTCAGACTTTGTTTTTTTGGGCTCCAAAATCACTGCAGATGCTGATTGCAGCCATGAAATTAAAAGACGCTTGCTCCTTGGAAGGAAAGTTATGACCAACCTTGATAGTATATTAAAAAGCAGAGACATTACTTTGCCGACCAAGGTCCGTCTAGTCAAGGCAATGGTTTTTCCCGTGGTCATGTATGGATGTGAGAGTTGGACTGTGAAGAAAGCTGATCGCCGAAGAATCGATGCTGTTGAACTGTGGTGTTGGAGAAGACTCTTGAGAGTCCCTTATACTGCAAGGAGATCCAACCAGTCCATTCTAAAGGAGATCAATCCTGGATGTTCATTGGAGGGACTGATGCTAAAGCTGAAACTCCAATACTTTGGCCACCTCATGAGACGAGTTGACTCACTGGAAAAGACTCTGATGCTGGGAAAGGTTGGGGGTGGGAGGAGAAGGGGACGACGGAGAATGAGATGGCTGGATGGCATCACCGACTCTGTGGACATGAGTTTGAGTGTACTCCGGGAGTTGGTGATGGACAGGGAGGCCTGGCGTGCTGTGATTCATGGGGTCGCGGAGAGTCGGACACGACTGAGCGACTGAACTGAACTGAACTGAACAGACCATTCACTTATGAATGTGTAAAACTCAAGAAAGTCCACATCATTCCTACAACATGTCGAAAGTGCCTCAGAATTCACACAATACCAACTTTCTCATGGTTCTGGTTAAATTACATATACCAGTTTATAACAAATGGCAAAATCTGTAACTCTGTTCAAAGTTTTAAAAAATTACTTAAGAATAATTTCTTGTATTTCTATGCTACCTTTATAGTTCTGGTTTCTCATTTCTTAATTAGTAAATTCAGCGTGCAGGTTCTATCCCAGGCTAATTTATAAAATATATTTTTTCTATCCTTTTTTTTTTTTAATCTACCTGTTTATTTTTACTTTAAAATGGATTTCTTGAAGACTGAAAATTTTTGTTTAATTTAAAACATCTTTTTTGTTTAATTTCAAAATATATGCTTTCTGAGTGAAATATTATCACATTTACTAGTAAATATTTCTGTTATTTAATATTTTATTAATATTTTATGCTGTTATTCTGGTGGTGTTAGTGGTAAAGAACCTGCCTGCCAGTTCAGGAGATGTAAGAGACCTGGTTCAATCCCTGGGTGGGAAAGATCAAGAAGGGCATGGCAACCTACTCCAGTAATCTTGCCTGGAGAAGCCCATGGACAGAGGATTTTGGTGGGCTATAGCCCATAGGGCGGCAAAGAGTTGGACACTACTGAAGTGACTTAGGAGGTATGCAGCACGTACTATTATTCTGTGTGTCACATTTTTTAAAATATTTTTTCTAACTTTAGAATTTAGTATTATATTAGTTTACTCAGGCTGCCATAAAATTTTCCAAAAGATTTAATAGTGTATAGAACAGAAAATTTATTTGCACAGAGTTCGAAGAGTAAGAAGTTTAAGATCAAGGGGTCAACGTTGGTTTCTGTTGAGGCCTCTTTCCTTGGCTTACAGATGACCTTCTCCCTCTGTCTTCACGTGGTTTTCCCTTTGTGTGTCTTTGTGCTAATTTCATGCTGTCCTGTGACTAGCATGAATACTGGTTATATTGGTTACCCTTCATGATAATTTGGCAAAGTTGCTAGAATGCAAAATTAATACACAGAAATCAGTTCCATTTTTATACACAAACAGTGAAAGATCAGAAAGAGAAATTAAAGAAACAGTTCCATTTACCATTCCTTTTAAAAGGACAAAATACCTAGGGAGTGAAGTCCGGGAGTTGGTGATGGACAGGGAGGCCTGGCGTGCTATGATTCATGGGGTCACGGAGAGTCGGACACGACTGAGCGACTGAACTGAACTGAACTGAACTGAAACCTACCTAAGGAGGCAAAAGATCTGTACTTAGAAAGCAATAAAGTACTAATGAAAAAAATAAAAGATGACACATACAGATGGAGAAATACACCAAGTTCTTGGATTGGAATAATCAATATTATGAAAATTACTATACTATGCAAAGCAATCTATAGATTCAATGTAATACCTATCAAATTATCAATGGTATTTTTTCACAGAATTAGAACAACAACAGCAAAAAAAACTTTTAAAATTTGTATGGAAATACAAAAGTTCCAGAAGAGCCAAAGCAGTCTTGATAAATTAGAACAGAGCTGGAGGAATCATGCTCCCTGACTTCAACCTTATGCTGCAAAACTAGAGTATTAAAAACAGTATGTTACTAGCACAAAAATAGACAAATAGATCAATGGAACAGTATAAGAAGCCCAGAAATAATCCCACATACCTATGTTCTATCAGTCTATAACAAAAAAAGTTTAAGAATCAATTGATAAAAGACAATCTCTTCAATAAAAAGTGCTGGGAAAACTGGTCAGCTACATGTAAAAAATGAAATTAGAATGTTCTCTACCACCATATATAAAAATAAACTCAAAATGGTTTAAAGAACTAAATATAAGATCAGATTCTATAAAAAGCCTAATGAAAAACATAGGAAGAACTCCATTTGACCTGAATAAGAGAAATATCTTCACAGTTCCATCTCCTAGAGTAAATGAATTAAAAACAAAAATTAAAAACTGGGAACTAATTACGCTTAAAAGTGTTTGCACAGGACTTCTCTGGTGGTACAGTGGATAAGAATCTGCCTACCATTTCAGGGTTCATGGGTTTTATACCTGGTTCAGGAAGATTCCACATGCTGTGGGGCAACTAAGCCTGTGCACCACAAATACTGAGCCACTCTGTAGGGCCTGCAAGTCAAAACTACTAAGCCTGCCTGCTGCAGCTACTGAAGACAGTGCACCTAGAGCCTGTTGTCCACAACAAGAGAGTCACCGCAGTAAGTCCATGTACCACAGCAAAGAGTAGCCCTTTGCTCATCGTGAGTAGAGAAAGCCCTCACACAGCAAAGAAGATCAGGGCAACCAAAAATAAATACTTCTCTTTAAAAGTTTTTTCACACCAAAGTAAACCTAAACAAAATGAAAATATAATCTACAGACTAGGAGAAAATATTGCTACTGACAAGGATTAATTTCCAAAATACGCAGTCCTGGGCATATATCTGGAGAAAGCTATAATCAAAAAGATGCATGCACCCCCATATTCATAACAGCACTATTTACAATAGCCAAGACATGTTAGCAAGATAAATGTCTATAAACATAAGATTGGATAAAAAAGATGTGGCACATATGTACAATAGAATACTGTTGTTGTTTACTAAGTTGTGTCTGATTCTTTTGCAAGCCCATGGACTGTATCACACCAGGCTCCTTTGTCCATGGGATTTCCCAGGCAAGAAAAGTGGAATGGGTTACCATTTCCTGCTTCAGGGGATCTTCCCAACTCTGGGACTGAACCTACATCTCCTGAGTCTCCTGCAGGTGGGTTCTTTACCACTGAGTCACCTGGGAAGCCCACACTGGACTATTACTCAGCTGTAAAAAAAAATGAAATTATGCCATTTGCAGCAAAATATATGGGTGGACCTAAAGATTATCATATTAAATGAAGTAAATCAGACAGAGAGAGACAGAGATCATTTGATATCACGTGGTGTTGGAGAAGACTCTTGAGAGTACCTTATACTGCAAGGAGATCCAACCAGTCCATTCTAAAGGAGATCAATCCTGGATGTTCATTGGAGTGACTGATGCTGAAGCTGAAACTGCAATACTTTGGCCACCTCATGCGACGAGTTGACTCACTGGAAAAGACTCTGATGCTGGGAAAGGTTGGGAGCGGGAGGAGAAGGGGATGACGGAGAATGAGGTGGCTGGATGGCATCACCGACTCTGTGGACGTGAGTTTGAGTGTATTCCGGGAGTTGGTGATGGACAGGGAGGCCTGGCGTGCTGTGATTCATGGGGTCACGGAGAGTCAGACACGACTGAGCGACTGAACTGAACTGAACTGACTGATGGTGAAGAATTTAACCAAAAATGATACAAATGAACTTATTTAAAAAATAGAAGAAGACTAACAGATATAGAAAGGAAATATTTGGTTACCAAAGGAGAAAGAAGTGGAGAGGATGAATTGAGAATTTGGAATTAATGGATACCCAGTACTATATGTAAAATAGATAAACAGCAAGGACTTACATAGGGAACTATATTCAATATCTTGTAATAACTTATAATGGAAAAGAATCTGTAAAAGTGTATCTATGTATATGGACACACACACACACATAAAATTGGGTTACTTTGCAGTATTCCTGAAATTAACACATCATTGTAAATGAACTATATTTTAATTAAAAATAATTTTAAAAGATATCAAAATTACCTACAAAATAAGGTACTACAGTAGTTTTTAACATTCTTTGGCATTGCCCTACTTTGGGATTGGAATGAAAACTGACCTTTTCCAGTCCTGCGGCCTCTGCTGAGTTTTACAAATTTGATGCCATATTTAGTGTAACACTTTAACAGCATCATCTTTTAGGATTTGAAATAGCTCAGCCTGAATTTCATCACCTCCACTAGCTTTGTTCGTGCTAATGCTTCCTAAGGCCCACTTGACTTCACATTCCAAGACGTCTACCTCTAGGTGAGTGACCAAATCATCATGGTTATCTGGGTCATTAAGACCTTTTTTGTACAGTTCATCTGTGTATTCTTGCCACCTCTTATTAATCTCTTCTGCTTCTGTTAGGTCCTTGCCATTTTTGTTCTTTATTGTGCCCATCTTGCATGAAATATCTCTGATTTCTTGACGAGATCTATAGTATTTCCCATTCTATTATTTTCATCTATTTCTTTGTACTGTTCACTTAAGAAGGTTTTCTTATTTCTCCTGAACTTAGACACAGAAGAATCTTATATACATTTATTCTTATGATCAAAATAAGTAATGATGAGTCATAATGATAAAAGTTGAAATTTTAGTTATTGGTTGCAAGAAAGAAGGTAACTGCCTTCAGCATGAACTTTTGCTGTCCTTATATTTTTCTCTTTCTTGATCTAGAGAATGGATATAAGATTACGCTGACTTAAAAAATCACCAAGCAACTCACTTTAATTGAATATTGATTCCCTCAAATATACTATATGTCGACCACTTGGGGAACATTTTGTATAGATATTTATTCTTCCATCAAGTTTTTACTCATAATTTTGAAACAGGAAAATCAAAGTAGGCAAGGTAGGGATTGGCTATTGACATGAAAACTGAGAAAATTATTTTAATTATATTTTCTGAAGCTGCTGTATGGACAAAAATGAAGACATACCATGCTTAACAATCTGATATGTGGTAAAGTATAAATAGTAAATATTTTTTTCAGAAAAATTTATTTTTAGTTCTCCAAATTTATCTTGATGAAAGCGAAAGAGGAGAGTGAAAAAATTAATTAAAATAGGGAAGTAGACTTTAATGTTGACAATAATTCATTTTAAGTCTGAGAGAAATTTTTATATAAAATTGAGAAAAATAGGCTATGAAGAGGATAAAATTTTGTTATTAAGTATTACAAGATAAAACTAGTTGGCTGCAAATATTTCCCAACTGTTATAAAATTTAAAACAATCAGATAAGTAAGATTAAAAAATAATTATTGCAGCAAATAACTGTAAATGATCATAAATTTAAAACCAATTCTTTAGAGTTACACATTTTCATGTATTCACTAAAAATAGTCAATTTGTAGAGTAGTTTTTCATTTTAAGGAAAGTTTAGGGGAATATAATAAATGCTGAGGACCCTAGAAATTAGAAAAACATCAGATGAAATTTTGAGTAAATTTGCATGATTACTGAATTTCATTAGTTGCATAATAAAGTTTATAATCAAAACCCTTAGTATTAACTGAAGTCTTATGTGAATTCAGAGCCCTTTGAAGGTTCTTTGTAAGTTCTAAGAATGTTGACATTTTCCAAAAATTTTATTAATGAATCTTCAGGAGAGTTGCAAACAAACTATCATAAAACGTTTTGTGAATGCCTACAAGGAAATAGGTAGCACTGAGTTAAGCCGTGGGGGCTTGACCCCATGCAGTCATGATTTCCTGATCTTTTGCCAGATTGAAAGGTTTACCAGTTGTCTGTTAAGTTAAACTAACTTGCCCTCTAATTCTTAGAGCCTCTGTTTAGAGAACAAGACTTTTTTTTTTTCCTTTTTAGAGTTAGGTATAGCATAAACCAAACATGTCAAGCAATTATGCTTAATAACACTGTATTAAAAAAATACTTTTGAGAAGTGCAGCTTATGATGATCTGAAATATCTCTTCCAATCAGTGGACACTTGCTTTATATTAATCATCCTGCTCCTTCTTAGAGATATTAATATCTGAGAGAAAGACAATGGTAGTAAAATAAAAGTAATGATCCAACACAAAGTTTTTAAGCATATTTAATGATACTCAATTTGGTGTCTGAGGATAAATTAATTGAAAGGAAACAACAAAATATCTGTACTAACATCCTCATTACAAAAAGAACTGGGGTAATATTTTTATGTATATTAAAACTCTGGCTCACAAAAGGAGGTTAATACAGCATAATGCTTGGTCTGCCACACAGCTTTATCAAAGAATTGTTCAAAGTTTTACTTTTTATTTAACATTAAAATGATCAACACACAAAAACCACCTCATTTTTTCTGGACTAAGACATGGCCAAGCTTGTCAATCTACATTGATTCTGGAATAGTTGTTAGTGATTTGACTGGAAGGTCAGATTTTTAGGAAAGAAAAATTTTGAAAGATTAGTTACAGAAAGATGTGGGAATGAGGTATGTGAGTGGACCTCTTAGACTAAACTGGACTATCTTAGTGAAGATATTTAGTCCCTCCTGAATGACTAACACAAGCTGGAATCAAGATTGCTGGGAGAAATATCAATAACCTCAGATATGCAGATGGTACCACCCTTATGGCAGAAAGTGAAGAAAAACTAAAGAGCCTCTTGATGAAAGCGAAAGAGGAGAGTGAAAAAATTGGCTTAAAGCTCAACATTCAGAAAACTAAGATCATGGCATCTGGTCCCATCACTTCATGGCAAATAGATGGGGAAACAGTGGAAAGAGTGACTGACTTTATTTTGGGGGGCTCCAAAATCACTACAGATGGTGATTGCAGCCATGAAATTAGAAGACGCTTACTCCTTGAAAGGAAAGTTATGACCAACCTAGACAGCATATTAAAAAGCAGAGACATTACTTTGCCAAGAAAGGTCCGTCTAGTCAAGGCTATGGTTTTTCCAGTAGTCATGTGTGGATATGACAGTTGGACTATAAATAAAGCTGATTGCAGAAGAATTGATGTTTTTGAACTGTGGTGTTGGAGAAGACTCTTGAGAGTCCCTTGGACTGCAAGGAGATCCAGCTAGTCCATTCTAAAGGAGATCAATCCTGGGTGTTCATTGGAAGGACTGATGCTGAAGCTGAAACTCCAACACTTTGGCCACCTGTTGCAAAGAGCTGACTCATTTGAAAAGACTCTGATGATGGGAAAGATTGGGGGCAGGAGGAGAAGGGGACAACAGATGGCTGGATAATGTCACCAATTTGATGCACATGAATTTGGGTAAACCCCAGGATTTGGTGATGGACAGGGAGGTCTGGCGTGCTGTGGTTCATGGGGTTGCAAAGAGTAGGACACGACTGAGCGACTTAACTGAATTAAACTGAAATGACTAACCAAGGGCCTCATAACAGGGGAGACTGTCAACACTCACAGGAATAAAATGACTGATTGTGTGGGAAACCAGTAGCCTGTCTTCTCAGTTAGCCTGGCATTTACTCAGTGTGTTTGGGTTAGTCTCTCAGTTGTGTCCAACTCTTTGCAAACCATGGACTGTAGCCCACCAGGCTCCTCTGTCCATGGAAATCTCTAGGCATATTACTGGAGTAGGTTGTCATGCCCTTCTCTTCCTTCTTCCCTTTTTCATATGCCTATGACTTGTTTAAAATTACAAAGCAAAGAAAAACCCTGAGCCCCTACTCCCAAGAGGGCAAACAGTTCATAGAATGCTTTTATGTATTGCAATCCATCTATTATCATGTGGGCAAAGAAAGTGGTTTTTCCTGTTACACTGAGTATCAAATGTTTATGGACGGATGTTTGTGGATGCCGATTAGCTGAAATATGAAGTATTTCAGTTATTAAGCTACTGTCTCTCAGCTCCGAAATACACTAGTCTGTGCTAAGTTTTGTGATGCTGAACTAGGATGATACAAGCCATGTATGTGCCTTTTCAGCTCTCTCCTTGGGAGGTTCTATTAATAAAATTACTGGAAGAAGACTGCAGGTTGGAGGATGAAGACATTTCTCCTACTGTTTGCTTCCTCTTGGATTCCTATCTGTTTTGTCTTCCTCTGAGATTTGCCTTCACAATACTTCTTCACCTTGGCAGTTGGTCAGTTTCTGTAGCAACAGAGCTTTTTAGCACCAGCTCCTTGTTGTGCACTAAATAGACTGATTTTCCACAGAAGCTTATTAAATTTAAACTCTACTCCATTACTTTTTTGAACTTCCAAGTATTAATAATTCCAAATTCTTCCCTTAATTTTCTCTGCCATTAGTTTGATAGCTGCTTAATGCCTGGGAATACATCAGTGCTCTTTATTTTTTAATTTTATCAAATTAATAACCTTAAATCCAGCTAAGCATTCCTTTTATTAAATTCCCTCTGTTAAAATATCTTGAGTGATTTCTATTCCCTAACTGAACTCTGATCAATAAATATAGCATACCCTTTTATATTATTTTATTTTTTCACTGTTTTTTATATCCTTGAATTTAAATATATTTCTTTTAAGGAACTTAGAACTTAGTTTGAGTATTTATTCAGCTTGAAAATCACATTTTTTTGGAAAATCAAATTTTATTGGAATGAATTAGAAATTAATTAATTTTATTATGCTTTATGACATGACTTGCATATTTTGGTTTAGCATCAGTTTTCTGAATAAATATTAAAATATCTATTATCTGGTTGGGTAGAATAGGCTGATAACTAACTAGCTAGATAGATAATAGAGGCAGAGATTTGGAAATATTCAGTCAGTATCTATGAAAGTAAATTATTTTATAAAAATATATTGTATAACAAATGGCTAGTCCAGGTTTGATGCATGATACAGGGTGATTGGGGCTGGTGTACTGGGATGAACCAGAGGGATGGGATGGGGAGGGAAGTGGGAGGGGGCTTCAAGATGGGGAACACATGTACCCCCGGGGCAGATTCATGTCAATGTATGGCAAAACCAATACAATATTGTAAAGTAATTAGCCTCCAATTAAATAAATTAATAAAAAATAAAAATAAAAAACTAAAAATATATATATTGTGTTATTTTATTAGCTTGAGAAAAATCTCCATTTGCTCAAACTTTAGTTTCTTCATCAACTTAAGTAGGATGACATTTACCTCAAATGTTGTTGTTTGATTTAAAAGAGATAATGTTATAACTTATAAGATAACTTATGAACAAAGTGTGGAATACGCATTTGACACCAAGACATTAGAGAAGAGGCTTTTAATTATCTTGCAATACATGATAGGAACATCAACTGAGATGATAATGATGGACAAAGTGACAGATTTGAAGAGTCCTTAAGTTTGTTCATGTATTTAGCGACAAAGAGGAGTCAAGTACAACGCGAAAGTCTGGTACTAAATAACTGGAAGGAGAGACTTGCCATTTAGTGAAATATAGAGGGCGGTGAGAGGAGCAGGGTTAGGATCAAAAGTTAAGTACAGACATAATAAGTTAAAAGACAGTCCTCTGAAAGCAAAGCTGGGCATTATATATGTATATGATTCTGTTATTCAGAGAAAAGGGTTACATTGACTGGAGATACATAAATTTCAAAATTTAATTCATGTAGATATCATTTAACAAAGTGGAATTCAGAAACTGAAAACATAGGAGAAAAGAAAGGAGTAACCCATTGTATCAGATATCTCAAGTAGAATGAAGGTTTTGGAAACAGGGAGTTCAACTCTGACTAAAGCCAAAGACAGTATTTTTTTAAATTAATTTATTTTTTATTGAAGGATGATTGCTTTACAGAATTTTGCTGTTTTCTGTCAAACCACAACATGAATCAGCCATAGGTATATGGTATTTTTATATGGATAATAAAATCATCAAGAATTAGCTGCAAATCGTATTGGAGAAAGTGAATAATCCAGGCACCTGTGATGTGGATTGAAAGACTACATTTAATAAGAAAAATTGCTACTATTTTAGTAATGCATTTTATTTAAATATTTGTTAAATTCAGCAAGAGACAAATTTTCAGCTAAAAAAGAAAATTTCTTACATGAATACTGTTGAATCACTTTGACAATAGTATAATTCATTATTTTTCTATCACAGAGTTTCCCTTGTAATTGTTCTAAGTACTTGCAAATGTTAATAGTTTTCTGAAGAGAAGTTTTCTGTGTTTGTAGAATTTTGGAAAGTGAAGCATGTTATATTCTGTATTGTGGAAACATTAAAAACTTCTCTACTGAAAAATTTAATTTATGGTAACTTTTGTCCATAATACTTAAACAGTGAATACTTCTTTTATAGCAGACATTTAAAATATAATAAGAGCTTCCCCAATTGCTCAGTGGTAAAGAATTTACCTGCCAATGCAGGAGACCAGGGCTCCATCCCTAGGTTGGAAAGAATCCTGGAGACGGAAATGGCTACCCGCTCCAGTACTCTTGCCTGAAAAATTCTGTGGACAGAGGAGCCTGGTGGGCTACATTTCATGGGGTTGCAAAGACTCAGACAAGACTGAGTGACTAATACTTTCACTTCACTTTCAAAATATAGAATAGTGTCTGAGGGACATTTATTTATGAAATATTGCTCTGAAGATATAATCATGTGATAATAATCTTGGTTCATAGAATAATTATGACAAGGACTAATTATTGACTCTGGCATACGGGAAAAAGACAGTGAGCAAATATTGGCTGTCATAGTACTGTTTTATTAGGCCTCCACTCCATTATTGAGTTGTAATCTAAACTAAAGGAATTTATGTACTACAGATTTACAGAGTGTCAGAATAACCTTTGTCAGGAAACTGCATTCACTGTCATAATTAGTTTGTCATTGTGAATTTACAGAGCTTCGTATAATATTGAAATTTCTCTTTGTTACCTTAACATTTATACTATCTTGAAATTAAACATGTCAAGCAAAATATTGTTTAATATAAAGTAAAATTTGGTCTAGACATTTTTATTGCATGAGAACTGTGAACACCATAGAGTTTAGATTTGTATATTTGACATAATTGCCCATTAAAGTCTAGGTGGAGGCATATTGTTCATTTTAAGTAAAGAAGAATCACTGAACTCAATTCTAAAATATATGTTAAGGTGTAATCTATTCCTGTATATTTCCTAGACATTCGTGTGAATAAAATTTTCCCCATTAATGTTCCCTTTTATAAAGTTTAAGACCTCTTAATGTGACTCTGCTGGGAATTTTGTTTGTCCTGACAGTTATTTCAGTACCCTTAATGATTTACTCGGTTTGTTTGGATACCAAGTACTCTTCTAAAAGCTCATATGTTAACTTTTTATTCCTCAGAGTAAGCCATTAAGGTAGATCTTACTCTCATTATGGTCCAATCTGAACAGTTGAATCAACTAAGTCATAGAGCAGTTAATCTATCCAAGGTAGAATAGATAGTTCCAAAGTCTGAGTTTGCACCTGTTGTCTGACTTCAGGGCAGAATACTGGAGTGGGTAGCCTTTCCCTTTTCCAGGGGATTTTCCCAACCCAAGGATCAAACCCAGGTCTCCTCATTGAAGGCAGATTCTTTACTAGCTGAGACACAAGGAAATAGTATAATTTATACGAATCTAAATTTTTTAAGAAATCATGAAATATAGCTGATATAAGAAATTTTATCCATTAAGCCTGACATGTTAAAATAGAATACTTTGATGATTTCATTTTCATAATCTTTCAGGCAATCCTAATTACAAATACATTGTAATAACATTTTGGTGAGAAAGACTAAAAATCTATGGATTATTTAAAACTGCTAATTACCCCATGGACTATACAGTCCATGGAATTCTCCAGACCAGAATACTGGAGTGGATAGCCTTTCCCTTCTCCAGGGTATCTTCCCAACCCAAGCATCAAACCCAGGTCTCCTACATTGCAGGCAGATTCTTTACCAGCTGAGCCATAAGGGAAGCCTAATAGAATATTTTGATGATTTCAAAATGTATTTTGATATTCTTTTAGTTAATCCTAATCACAAATACATTTTAATAGCATTCTGGTGAGAGAGAATATAAATCTACAGATTACTTAAAACTGTTAATTACCACATCTGAAAAATCTGAAAAAATACTTTCCATAGGGTACAAATTCAATAATTATTTTAAATACATTAATAAAGGAAGTGTTATTAACCAACTTGTAATAATGTCTTCTGTATACAATTTAAAAACGGCTTCCATATAAAATTCCATATAAAATTTCATGCTGTATCCAAAATTTGGTAGTATGGCATATAATAACTCTTGTATTCTGTACTTTTCAATTTCATCAAAACTTAATCTCTACCACGTTTTGATTTATATGCTGCATCCTATCTCTGATATATTTATTTTTATTTTAAAAATTAAGTTTGAAAGATTATAGTATATTTGACACAAACAGACCAAACTTGGGATGAATGAAATCACTGTTTTTAGATGGTTGCTAGTCTTACATTACAAGTAGTTATATTAATAGTATTCTAAATAAATAATATTAATCTGCCAATTTAAAAATCCTTCAAATTGTATAGCAAATATATTGAACTATTATAAATACGAATTTAACTAAATTTATAATAATAGAGTGAATCAATTATACTATGAAGAAGTAGCGATTTGGAAAAACTTCAGCGGTAACATTTTGAAGAAATTAAATATTTCTAATGTCAGTATTGGAGAGTCACTCAAAAAACTGCAATATTTATTAATAACATCACTTTTTCAGATAGCTTAATCACATGAAGAAAGGAAGATCTTTTTGGTTAACTGATAAATGGATATAATAAATGCTTCAAAATTAAAAATAGCAGCCTGTTCTATACATCTGTGTCTCTTTTGCTGTCTCGTATACAGGTCATTTGCATCTTTCTAAATTCCATATATATGCGTTATATACTTCATTGGTGTTTTTCTTTCTGGCTTACCAGAGGGTGAGGGTGGGATGATTTGGGAGAATGACATTGAAACATGTATATTATCATATGTGAAACGAATCGCCAGTTCAGGGTCGATGCATGTTTCAGGATGCTCGGGGCTGGTGTGCGGGGATGACCCAGATGGACGATAAGGGGAGGAGGGAGGTGGGAGGGGGGTTCGGAAGGGGAACTCATGTACACCCGGGGTGGATTCATGTCAATGTATGGCAAAACCAACCAATATATTGTAAAATATTTAGCCTCCAATTAAAAATATATATATATTAAAAAAATAAAAAATAAAATAGCAGCCTGTTTTATTATTAAACTGGGGCAATAAATAGAAAAGTTAGTTTTATTATTGTCTGTATTTTTACAAACTGGTTATTAATATGTTTTTAAAATATTTAATATTAACCTATTTTAATAACAAACATCTCAGACCATTTCATTAAATTTTTTTAAAAAATTTTAAAAATTAGCCCTCAAAAATGTGGAGAACAATGGCTTCCGTTAGTTCTATCAGCTCTGAAATAATCAACACTGTCTTTTTAATTTATATTCTGGATATGCTAGTGGAGAATTCTGTGTCATAGGAAAGCAGGTGCAAGGGGTAGAACTGCTCAAATAGCTGTAAGTCACATTAAGATGAAATTATTCAACTCAGAAGAAAATATTTTTCTTTACTTTTAGTGATTTCTTTATAAATGGGACCTACACTATATAGAAACAGTATGTTTGCCAGTAGCATCCAGTTCTGGTTGTCATATTTTAAAAAATCCCCGAAGAGTTTAAGAGTGTAAGATTCTGTACAGCTGCTAATGCTAGGATTGCTCTTAATTTAGATAATGATGGTGATCAATTACTCATTTCAAACTAATTCTAATTGTAATAATATGGAAGGATATAATAACATATGAGGATATATATCTGTTAATTATCTAATAGTGTAAGTCTTTTCTGTATTAAGCTTCAGCATGAGGACCTGAAATTCCAGGTGAGTTAATTATACAGGCAGCAGTGGACCATGGAAAAGAGTCACAGCATGTCTGGTGAACATTTTTAGTCATTCTCTGAGGCCACACCCATTTATGCAAAGCCATTCTTCTGTTGAAGTTATGTGATGTCTCACAATTACAGGCCTGGGGAGAAATATTAGAAAGTGTTCCAAGACTCACTGGATTTCATTCATCTCAATCAAATGATTACTGTTTGCCTTGGCCCTGCAGCCAATTTAAGGATCCTCTAAGCAAAATTGTAAACAACTGACAAATAAATACAAGCATATTTTAAGAATTTTTACCTATAGAAATAGGTTTATCTTCATATCAATTTATATTTCATCTTTACCATGGGAATACATGGATCTTTTTACTCTTTCCTGTCTCAATTGGATTAAATATTGCTCTTGCAAAATAGCTAAGCTGCACAAATCTATTCATTAAAAGTTAAAATAGCATCTTATATATTGATGAATTCATCTTTTAAGCATATGGCTGCAGAAACAGAGGAAAGGTTAGCGGTTTATTATTGAAAGAATGGTAACCACTTCTGCCCACTTACAATAAAAGGTATAAAAGTATTTTAGATACTATAGAAGAATGCCATTTAAAATAAAGGTTATTACTATTAAGAACATTAAACTTGAAAATGAATGATTGCATCACTTCTGGTCCTCTCAGCTCACTGGCACTCATCACTAGCAAAAATATATTACTCTTCAAAATTCTGTAATAATGTTGGATATTTACAGAGTATTAGCACAAACAGAGGAAGTTTTTAGTAATTAATGAATACAAGAGAAGTGAAGTAGAAAAATATTGAAAGCCTGCATACTAAATTGAACAATGGATAAAATAGTGATATTTTTACAACTGGGAGCAGCACATTGTTAAACCATTTGTATAAACAATTTTTGTTGTAAAAAAGTAATATAGTAAAATAATAAAGTAATAACCAACTATAAAGTTTTAATATCTTCCTATAAAAAGTTATTTTCATATGCCCAGAGCTGAAGTTCAGTTGTGGTTAGGCTTGGTTGGTTAGGTCATTCGGATCAACTTTATAAGCCTCATATTGGGATCTAGGCTGAGGAAGCATTGTCAGTGACTATTCTGTGTATGTTATTCTCACCATGGGTCAATAGAGTTCAGGAGCAAAAACACATCCTGTTGATCTCCTCATACATACTCACATTCCATTGAACAGCATCACCTCATACTGATATGCCCATTATCAGTGGGACAGAGAATGATACTATGTCCAATATTGGAATCACTGAAAAATTTGCACCTCAGAGAAATAACACTGCAAGAAAGAAAAAACAAGCATTTGACAACCAATCTAGTACATCATCTTAAAACTATTTTGAAATGATAACTTAGAACTAAGCAATTTCCAATTTATTTTCATATATTTTCCTTAGCTTCAAAATCTATAAACCACATAATCTTCTTTTGAAGAAAATGTGTTTTAACTAATGAGATCTAGAACAAATTAATGCCTTTTGCTTTTACTTTTTATTCCTCTACCCAGACTTATTCCTCTACCCAGAATTCAACCTGCCAGGGTACTGTAGAATCTTATTTATTGGCTTTAATTAATATCAAATATAAATGTATCTTAAAACCATGATCACCTTTATGGGAAAATTGATAGAAAAGTAAATTAGATTTGCAGTAGAATAATCGCTTGTTGTTGTTCAGTTCCTGAGTCATATCTGACTCTTTTCAACCCCATGGACTGCAGCACACCAGGCTTCCCTGTCCTTCACTGTCTCCTGGAGTCTGCCCAAACTCATGTCCATTGAGTCAATGATGCCATCCAACCATCTCAATCCTCTGTCATCCCCAACTTGTCTTATACTGAATGTCACAAAAATGCACAATTATGTCTGCTTTCTACTGATGTTCTTATTTAGTCTGAGATTATCCTATAGAAGTGAAACTATGAAATTTACCACAGATATAATTAAATGGGATTAAAGAGAATGAGATGGCTGGATGGCATCACCAACTCTGTGGACATGAGTTTGAGTGAACTCTGGGAGTTGGTGATGGAGGCCTGGCGTGCTGTGATTCATGGGGTCGCGGAGAGTCGGACATGACTGAGCGACTGAACTGAACTGAACTGAATATCTAAAATGCCTAAGGGTACCAATATACATTAAGAAAAGTAACTAAATGCCTAAATCACCCTTGAAATTTTATTGACAATCTTTAAAGCATGTGTTTGTATATTCAGTATAATGAGATAATCTAATTGAATTGCTTTTTCATACTGCTCTTGGGGTTCTCAAGGCAAGAATACTGAAGTGGCTTGCCATTCCCTTCTCCAGTGGACCATGTTTTGTCAGAACTCTCCACCATGACCCATCCATCTTAGATGGCCCTACATGGCATGGCTCATTGTTCCATTGAGTTAGACAAGTCTGTGGTCCATGTGATTAGGTTGGTTAGTTTTCTGTGATTGTGGTTTTCAGTCTGTCTTCCCTCTGATGGAGAAGAATAAAAGGCTTATGTAAGCTTCTTGATGGGAGAGACTGACTGAGGGGAAAACTAGGTTTTATTCTGATTGGTGGGGCCATGCTCAGTAAACCTTTAATACAATGTTCTGTTAATGGGTGGAGCTGTGCTCTGGACTGGAAGAAGCACAAGCTGGAATCAAGATTGCCGGGAGAAATATCAATAACCTCAGATATGCAGATGACACCACCCTTATGGCAGAAAGTGAAGAGGAACTGAAAAGCCTCTTGATGAAAGTGAAAGAGGAGAGTGAAAAAATTGGCTTGAAGCTCAACATTCAGAAAACAAAGATCATGGCATCTGGTCCCATAACTTCATGGGAAATAGATGGGGAAACAGTGGAAACAGTATCAGACTTTATTTTTGGGGGCTCCAAAATCACTGTGGATGCTGATTGCAGCCATGAAATTAAAAGACGCTTACTCCTTGGAAGGAAAGTTATGACCAATCTAGACAGCATATTGAAAAGCAGAGACATTACTTTGCCAACCAATGTCTGTCTAGTCAAGGCTATGGTTTTTCCAGTGATCATATATGGATGTGAGAGTTTGACTGTGAAGAAAGCTGATCGCCGAAGAATTGATGCTTTTGAACTGTGGTGCTGGAGAAGACTCTTGAGAGTCCCTTGGACTGCAAGGAGATCCAACCAGTCCATTCTAAAGGAGATCAATCCTTGGTGTTCATTGGAAGGACTGATGCTAAAGCTGAAACTCCAATACTTTGGTCATCTCATGCATCAAGTTGACTCACTGGAAAAGACTCTGATGCTGGGCAGGATTGTGGGAGGGAGGAGACGGGGATGACAGAGAATGAGATGTTTGGATGGCATCACCGACTCGATGGACATGAGTTTGGTGAACTCCAGGAGTTTGTGATGGACACGGAGGCCTGGCATGCTGTGATTCATGGGGTCGCAAAGAGTCGGACACGACTGAGCGACTGAACCGAACTGAACTGAACTGAAACTATGGTGGACGTTATTAAAATAATGGTGACCTTCTTCAAAAGATCCCACACATGTACTACTACACTCAGGGCCCCCAAACCTTTCAGCAGGCCACCAACAACCCATGCCTCTGCTGGAGACTCCTGGTCACTGTGTCACTGCTCCCTTCTCCTGGGTCATAGGGCACAAGGTTCTGTTTGTGCCCTCCAAGAGTCTTTGTCCCAGTCCTTTGTAAGTTCTGGCAGCTCTATGGTGGGGTTACTGGCGATCTCCTCCAAGAGGGCTTATGCCATACCCAAGTCTACTGCACCTAGAGCCCCTGTCCCTGTGATAGTCCACTGTTGACCTGTACCTCCACAGGAGACGCTCAAGTACAGTTCTATCTCAGTCTCTATGGGGTTTCTAGGTCCTGGTGCAGACAAGGTTTGTTTGAGCCCTCTTCGTGTCTCTGGCAGAAACGGGGTTTGATTCTAAATGCGAATTTGCCCCTCCTACTGTCTTGTTGGGGTTTCTCCTTTGCCCTTGGATGTGGGGTATCTCCTCACAGTTGCTTCAGTGCCTACCGTCTTCCTGGGTTTTTTCTGACCTTGGACATGAAAACCTTGAGAACCCCAAGAACAGTGTGAAAAGGAAAAATATAGGACAACAAAAGATGAACTCCCCAGGTCGGTAAATGCCCAATATGCTACTGGATATAAGTGGAGAAATAACTCCAGAAAGAATGAAGAGACAGAGCCAAAGAAAAAACAGCACACAGTTATGGATATGACTGGTGAAGAAAGCAAGGTCTGATGCTGTAAAGAGCAATATTGCATAGGAACCCAGAATGTTAGGTCCATAAATCAAGGCAAATTGGAAATGGTCAAACAGGAGATGGCAAGAGTGAACATTGATATTTTAGGAGTCAGTGAACTAAAATGGACTGGGTGAATTTCAGTTCAGTTCAGTTCAGTTCAGTCGCTCAGTCGTGCCCGACTCTCCGCGACCCCATGAATCACAGCACGCCAGGCCTCCCTGTCCATCACCAACTCCCGGAGTACACTCAAACTCATGTCCACAGAGTCGGTGATGCCATCCAGCCATCTCATTCTTGGTCGTCCCCTTCTCCTCCCGCCCCCAACCTTTCCCAGCATCAGAATCTTTTCCAGTGAGTCAACTCCTCGCATGAGGTGGCCAAAGTATTGCAGCTTCAGCTTTAGCATCAGTCCCTCCAATGAACATCCAGGACTGATCTCCTTTAGAATGGACTGGTTGGATCTCCTTGCAGTATAAGGGACTCTCAAGAGTCTACTCCAACACCACAGTTCAAAAGCATCAATTCTTCGGTGAATTTAATTCCGATGAATATTATATCTATGACTGTGGGCAAGAATCCCTTAGAAGGAATGGAGTAGCCATCATAGTCAACAAAAGAGTCTGAAATGCAGTACTTGGATGCAATCTCAAAAATGACAGAATGATATCTGTTCAATTCCAAAGCAAGTCAATCAATATCATGATAATCCAAGGTCTCTGCCCTGACCAGAAATGCTGAAGTTGAACAGTTCTATGAAGACCTACAAGACCTTCTAGAACTAACACCCAAAAAAGGTGTCCTTTTCATTATAGGGGACTGGAATGCAAAAGTAGGAAGGCAAGAAATACCTAGAGTAACAGACAAATTTGGCCTTGGAGTACACGATGAAGCATGGCAAAGGCTAATAAAGTTTTGCCAAGAGAATGCACTGGTCATAGCAAACACCCTCTTCCAACAACACGAGAGAAGACTCTACATATGGATATCACCAGATGGTCAACACCGAAATCAGATTGATTATATTCTTTGCAACCAAAATATAAAAGCTCTATACAGTCAGCAAAAACTACACCAGGAGCTGACCATGGCTCAGATCGTGAACTCCTTATTGCCAAATTCAGACTTAAATTGAAGAAAACAGGGAAAACCATTAGACCATTCAGGTATGACCTAAATCAAATACCTTACGATTATACAGTGGAAATGAGAAATAGATTTAAGGGACTAGATCTGATAGACAGAGTGCCTGATGAACTATGGACGGAGGTTCATGATATTGTACAGGAGACAGGGATCAAGACCATCCCCAAGAAAAAGAAATGCAAAAAAGCTAAATGGCTGTCTAAGGAGGCCTTACAAATAGCTGTTAAGAGAAGTGAAAAGCAAAGGAGAAAAGGAAACATATACCCGTTTGAATGCAGAGTTCCAAAGAATAGCAAGGAGAGTTAAGAAAGCCTTCCTCAGCTATCAGTGCAAAGAAATAGAGGAAAACAATAGAATGGGAAAGACTAGAGATTTCTTTAAGAAAATTAGAAATACCAAGGGAATATTTCATGCAAAGATGGGTTCAATAAAGGACAGGAATAGAATGGACCTAATAGAAGCAGAAGTTACTAAGATGAGGTGGCAAGATATGCAAAGGAACTGTACAAAAGGTATCTTCCTTCCATTCCGTTCAGTCGCTCAGTCGTGTCCGACTATTTGCGACCCCGTGGACTGTAGCCTACCAGGCTTCTCCGCCCATGGGGTTCTCCAGGCAAGAACACTGGAGTGGGTTACCATTTCCTTCTCCAGGGGATCTTCCCACCCAGGGATCGAACCCGGGTCTCCCGCATTGGAGGCAGACGCTTTAACCTCTGAGCCACCAAAGATGAGGTAGCAAGATATGCAAAGGAACTGTACAAAAGGTATCTTCACGACCCAGATAATCACGATGGTGTTATCACTCATCTAGAGCCAGAAATCCTGGGATGTAAAGTCAAGTGGGGCTTAGAGAAGCATCACTACAAACAAAGCTAGTGGAGGTGATGGAATTCCAGTTGAGCTATATCAAACCCTACAGGATGATGCTGTGAAAGTGGAGCATTCAATATTCCAGCAAATTGGAAAACCCTAAAAGATGATGCTGCGAAAGTGGTGCACTCAATATTCCAGAAAATTTAGAAAACTTGGCCATGGGACTGGCACAGGTCAGTTTTCATTCCAACTCCAAAGAAAGGCAATGTCAAAGAAAGGCAATGCCAAAGAATGCTCAAACTACTGCACAATTGCACTCATCTCATATGCTAGTAAAATAACGTTCAAAATTCTCCAAGCCTTGCTTCAACATTACGTGAACCATGAATTGCAGCTGTTAAAGCTGTTTTTAGAAAAGTCAGAGGAACCAGAGATCAAATTGCCAACATCTGTTAGATCATCAAAACAGCAAGAGAGTTCCAGAAAAACATCTGTTTCTGCATTATTGACTGTGCCTAAACGTTTGACTGTGTGGATCACAATAAACTGTGGAAAATTCTGAAGGAGAAGGGAATACCAGACAACCTGACCTGCCTCTTGAGAAACCTATATGCAAGTCAGGAAGCAACAGTTAGAACTAGACATGGAACAACAGACTGGTTCCAAATACGACAAGGAGTATGTCAAGGCTGTATATTGTCACCCTGCTTATTTAACTTATACGCAGAGTAACATCTTGAGAAAAGCTGGGCTGGAGGAAGTACAAGCTGGAATCAACATTGTCGGGAGAAATATCAATAACTTCAGGTATGCAGATGATACCACCCTTGTGGCTTAAAGTGAAGAAGAACTAAAGAGCCTCTAGATGAAACTGAAAGAGGAGAGTGAAAAAGTTGGCTTAAAGCTCAACATTCAGAAAACTAAGATCATGGCATCCGGTCCCATCACTTCATGACAAATAGATGGGGAAATAGTGGTAAACTTTATTTTTGGGGGGGCTCCAAAATCACTACAAATGGTGTCTGCTGCCATGAAATTAAAAGATGCTTACTTCTTGGCAGGAAAGTTATCACCAGCCTAGACAGTATATTAAAAAGCAGAGACATTACTTTGCCAACAAAGGTCTGTCTAGTCAAAGTCATGGTTTCTCCAGTAGTCACGTATGGATATGAGAGTTGGACTATAAAGAAAGTTGAGCACTGAAGTATTGTTGCTTTTGAGCTGTGGTGTTGGAGAACACTTTTGAGAGTCCCTTGAACTGCAAGGAGATTCAACCAGTCCATCCTAAAGGAAATCAGTCCAAATATGTTTTGGAAGGACTGATGTTAAAACTTCATTACTTTGGTTCCCTGATGCGAAGACCAGAGTCATTAAAAAAGACCCTGATGCTGGGAAAGGTTGAAGGTGAGAGAAGAAGGGGATGACAGAGGATGAGATGGTTGGATGACATCACCAATTCAATGGAAATGAGTTTGAGTAAACTCGGGAGTTGGTGATGGCAGGGAGGCCTGGTGTGTTGCAGTCTATGGAGTTGCAAGGAGTCAGACACGAATGAGCAACTGAACTGAACTAAACTGAATTGCTTAAAAGTAAAAGTGTATACAAATCCCCCCTCACTCAGTGAGTAAAGAGTCCATCTGCAATGCAAGAGACACATGAAACATGATTTCTATCTCTGTGTTGGGAATATCCCCTAAAGAAAATGGCAACCCTCTCCAGTATTGTTGCCTTAGAAATCCCCTGAACAGAGGAGCCTGAAGGACTACAGTTCTTGGGGTGGCAAGAGTCGCACAAGACTGAGTGACTCTGCATGAACATGAATATGTGTTACAAATTGTTTAAACCAAAATTTAGACAGGTCACTACTGAATTGAAAATATTATTTTTAAGCAAGTTGAACTCATGGGGAGCATTGCAAATGAGATTCTATCCCTTTGCAATGATGTAATGGACAAATAAAATTCAAACTATGCCTTAGCTCTAGTAGCTTTTAATTCACCATATATCTTCGGACTGAGGAAATTGATTGTTGCTGTTCATATATACATTGATCATCGTTGAGAGAAATTCTTCATGAGTTTTCAACTTTAAGTATGAATAAAGAGTCTATTTAAGTATATGCACTTAAATCCTTACACAATGAAAGAATGATTGATATCCTGCTAAACCATGTGAAATAACTAAAGAAACTATAGGTTGGGACAGGTGGGTTTTGTCATGGTTGAATGTCTTGCTCAGCAGACCATAGGAACAAATTAAAGCCTGCATTTTACAATTTTAGTTATCACATTGATTTTCCAGACTGGCAGCTGGCAACATTCAGAGGAATCAGACACTCTCACATGTGGGTCCGTCCAGCGCCAAACGTGGAATCCCCTCTCTCCCTTTCCCTTCTCCTGCCCCGTAGCGCTCCAAGACGGAAGCCAGAGATTGAGGGGAGCCTCAGTTTCCGCAAGAGAGCCGCCCAGGATTAGCCCCTCTGGGGGTCTAGGTCCGAAGGAGCAAGCCCCAAAGAAGAGGTGAGTGGACCGCCTGCCCCACAGCCTCCCTCGCCCAGAGAGAGACACTCAGATGCAGCGGGGGTTCTGTCAAGGGAGTTTCCTTTTATTGGTGTAAGCTCCTTGTATATATAGGCAAGTGCGGTCAAGCGCGGTGTTTTTGAAAAAGGCTTTCCAATCACATTAAAGCATGCAAGGGGAGGTGTTCAGGAGCCAATCAGAATTTTTTGTGGTTATCTGGGGCCACGCCCTCCTGACATCTGTCAGGCTCCATCTTGTTGTGAGCACATGTAAGGCGCCCTAGCCACGCCCTCCTGACATCTGTCAGGCGCCATCTTGTTGTCAGCACATGTAAGGTGCCCTATATATCCCCCTTTTTTATTTGTTTTTAGGGGGAAGGAGCCATCAGGGGGCCACCCGCATGGCCTCACCGTAGACTCAGTGACTGTGCCTGTCTTAGGTTGTCCCCCTCTGGGGATCTTACCCATCATTGGCTACCCAGTCAAGCATAGGCTCTGGCGACTTGAGACCTGGCTGAAGGTCTTTTGGAGGGCTGGCTGGACTTAGGCTCTGTGGCGAGGGGCTTGGCCCTAGACACACCGGGTATTGAGGCTCTTGGGCCCTTTGTGTCCTGGGCGAGTAGATTGCCTCGTTGAGGCAGCTGGAGTGTCCCCCACCTCATGCTTATAGCCTAAAGGAAGTAGACGGTCACCAGGGGTCTTTTGGGATTTGGGGTCTGTCCCCCATATTTGAGCGAGAAGGATGGTCTTCACTTGTTCCCGGGAAATGGTCTGAATCCGCTCCTGTAGGAACTTTTGGAAAAGGTTGACAAGACAGGGTCTAACCAAAAGAAGTATAACAATGATCATTATTGGTCCTAGGATGGACAGTAGTCAGGGGGACTTATTAAACCAAACCTCGAACCAGTTTTCCTGTGCCTCTCTTTCTTTCTTTCTTTTGGCCAATCCTTCTCTAACCCTAGCCATAGATTCTTTTATTCTGCCAGGAGAAGTTTAAGGCTGGCTAAGGTTAGAGACCTGAACGGGTAGGGAAGTAAGGACAAAGGAACAGTAACAGCTGCCTAGGAGTATACAAGCCAGTAAATAGAAGAAGCCTAAAAGGAAGCGTTGAAAGGGCGACCAGTCGCTGGGGGCAACAGAAATTAAGCCAACAGTAAACAATAGGGCCAGCAAGGATGGCAAGAATAAAGGAGCTAGGTCCCAACTGAGCATTACTCAACTTCAGCAGTAGGGGTCACTCGTAGATAGGTGTTGGCCTCTTCTGTGGGCAATCTGAAAAAGAGAGAGAGTACCGCCTCATGACATGAACTTTTTATTGTTCTTGGGCTGAATGTTTGTTATCTCCAGGATGGTCAAGATATTTAAGATTTCGGGCTGGCACCCAGATTGGGTTGGTTTCTCCTATGGGATAGATGCATCTGAATCCTCTCCCAGTGGTTAGCAGCGGATCGGGTCCCCTCCATTGTCCCGTGAGGGGAAACTTCCATCTTACTACTACCTCTGGCCTTGGCTCCTGGCCGGTCCAATGTTTTTGGAAGGCTGTGAGTGGCTCATTTTTTGAAAATTTTAAAATATTTAGGTAAAAAGGGCCATTCCTAGCTGCTGGTGGGGGTTTATTCCCCCTTTTTGTTTTTGTAATTGAGTTTTTAATGTTCTGTTTTGTCATTCTATGATTGCCTGTCCCTGAGGGTTGTAGGGGATCCCTGTGGTATGTTGAATATTCCATTGTTTGAAGAATTCTTGTAGTTGTTTGCTGATAAAGCATGGTCCATTGTCAGTTTTTATCTGTACTGGTAACCCCAAAGTGGCAAAACATTGAAGGAAATGACTCTTAGCGTGTTGTGCCTTTTCTCCGACGTGAGCTGTGGCCCAGCATGCGTGGAGGTAGGTGTCAATTGAGACAAAAATGTATTTAAGTTTGCCAAAGGCGGGGTAGTGTGTGACATCTGTCTGCCAGAGAGTGTTGGGCCTCATTCCTCTGGGATTGACTCCTGCTGATTGCAGAGGGGGGACCTGGAGGAAGGGGATGCATGATCGGCAGGTATGTATGATTCTTTTTAGGTCTTTGACAGGGACCTGAGGGAATCTTTGATGTAGTCCTTTCCAATTAACATGGGTAAGATCATGGAATTTTTGGGCCTGTTGAACAGTGTATGTATTAGCAGAGGCGGTTTGGTCGGCCATTGAGTTTCCTAGAGAAAGAATCCCTGGTAGGGCTTGATGGCCTCGGAGATGATGTAGGTAGAGGGGTTGGTTCCTAGCTTGGAGAAGGGAGCGGGCTTGCATCATAAGGGGGGTAATAGGATTATCATCAAGCCTAATATGAGAATCAATAAGCCCAGGGAGGAGGTTTTTTACATAGAGGCTATCAGTGAATAGATTCATGGCTTCAGGGACCTTGGAAAGTGCAAGAACGACAGCGAATAGCTCTTTGTATTGCGCTGACCGTTCACAGGGGGAGTAATGTCTATGGGGGGTTGTCTTTAAGTCGGCAAAGACGATTACTGCCGCTCCCTGTTTTCCACCATCAGTGAAAACATTAGTAGCATTTAAGATAGGCTTAAAGGGGAATAACTGGGGAGCCTTCCATGGCAGCCGAGAGAAAGCGGCTACCCATTTATGGGGCCCGTAGTGACAATCGACCTTTCCTAGGAAACCTTCTAGGGCTAGGGTTATTCTTTTATTATTTCTTTGAGCCCATTGGAAATCTGCCATCTTATATGGTAGAACAATCTTGTCAGGATCCCGGGCGAAGCATCTAAGAGTTGTATCTCTTCCCCTTTGGATTAAGTCGGCCATTTGATCTAGATGAGTATAGACCCGAGGGGCTCCCCCCGAGGAGACATGTATCCATTGAAGGGGCTTGTCTTTTTGTATCAATGTGGCTAGGAGTGTCTCGGGAGAGGTTAGCACCCATAGTTGAAGCTCTTGGGTGGGATCAAATCTGGAGAGTTGGACAGCATCAAGGGCTTGTTGGACCTTCTGGAGGATTGCCTTGTGGGGGGGCAAGAGGGTTATCGTGTCATGAGGGAGTTTGCCTCAAAGGAGGTTGAAGAGTGGCATTAGCTCGCCAGTGGATATGGAGAGCCAAGGTCGTAACCAGTTAATCTCTCCCAACAGGCTTTGGAGTTCTGTTAGGAAGTAGGATTTTTTGATTGCTGTCTGAGGTTTTAATGGGGAAACGGCCTCTAGGGTGAGTTGAGAGCCCAAAACTCTAAAGGGAGGCACATGTTGAATTTTGTCAGGGGAGATTATGAGTTGCCCTTTGGTGAGGCACCCAAGCAGTAAATCGGATGCCTGCAAGAGTTCTGGGGCACTGGGCATGCCAAGGATGATATCGTCCATGTACAAATATAATAAAACCCTTGGCAGTTGTCGAACGGGTTGTATTAGATCTGATACAAATTGTTGGCAGAAAGGACTACTGGCCATACCCTGGGGCAAAACAACCCATTCATACCATTCGTCAGGTCCCTCAAAGTTGGTGGAGGGCACCGAGAAGGCAAATTTTTCACAATCTTTAGGGTTCAAGGGTATTGAGAAAAAACAATCCTTAATGTCTATCACTAAAAGGTGTAAACCAGTGGGAATGGCTGGGACCCAGGGCATTCCCCTTAAGGGGGTTCCTTGTACTTTCATTCTTTCATTAATTTTTCTAAGGCCTTGTAGCAGTCTCCATTTTCCTGAGGGCTTTTTGATCACAAAAATAGGTGTATTCCAAGGACTATTGGAGGGTCTGATATGTCCAAGTTGGAGTTGGTCTTTTATCAATAATATTAGGGCTTGAAGTTTTGTTGAGGGGAGTGGCCACTGCTCCATCCATATTGGGGGTCCCGGCGTCCAAGTGATGGGGGCGCTGAGGGAGCAGTGGCCTTTAGAATTGGGGGTGGGCCTCTTTCCATCTTGTTAGTGGTTCTCCTTTACTCAACTTTTCGAATTCTGGGTCCCCTCGGTAGTTTGAGATACCAGGGGGTGTAAATTGTTATTGGTATTCCTCCTCATCTAATATATCTTGATAGAACCCTCTGTAATCTGTGGTTATGTAAGCGTCTGCCTGTCCCAGGATATCTTGACCTAGTAGGTTGGCATTAATCCCAGGGGCAATGAGAGGCTTGACTAAGCCTTCAGTCCCGTCTGGGTCTTCCCATTTTAGCCATTTAGCGGACTCTTGAGAGGGGGTGTTACCCCCGATGCCTGCTAATTGAGGGCCGTCTATTGTAGACCAGATGGGGGGGCACTTCTTCTTGTCTCAATATAGTTCTGTCAGCACCTGTATCAACTAGGCATCTGAACTTTTTTCCTCCTATAGTCATGTCCATTTTTGGCCTAAGTCCGGGCACTATGGGGACTGTCCATTTGACTTCAGGCTTCTTATATGTAGGTTTATTAATGCCCATCAATTGGTAAGGGGGCTTTCTGGTAGAATTGCACCTGGGCAAGGGCTTTTCTAATTTATCAGACATCTCTTGGGAGAGTTCAGTAACCTCAGGCTGGCATACCCCGGGAGGAGGGCTTGGGGCTTCGCCTTGGGATGACGGGGCTGGGGAGTGCCCCTCACTTGGTTTAAAGGCTTCCCGTCTTTATCAAATCTGGACCTACAATCTATTCTCCAGTGGTATCCCTTTTTACAACGTGGACAGGGGGTTGTAGGTGGTCCTCTATTTCCAATTCTCCCCGGCCTCAGGGGGCAGTCCTTTTTAAAGTTCCCTTCCTTTCCACATTGGTAACAGCATCTGCCCTTATTCTCCTTTTGGGCCCCCTCTGAGCCTGAGCTTTGAATGGTTGTCACTTTGGTAAGAGCTGAGGACAAAGCGTCGGCCAGAGCCTTAGTTTGAGCCTCTAGGGCTGCCACCATTGTTTGCGCCAGTTGATGCTGTGTTCCAATACCTTTGGTGGCTATTACCCAACGTTCCATTGACCTATCTTTTTGCCCAGCACAAGCCAACTTATGGTCTGAATTCATTCCTTCCCATACCAACATTTTCATGAATTGTTCTCTCAAAGGGCCTGGAGGGAACTTTCTCTGCATGCTCTTTTCTACTCTGTCGATAAAGGTGGGGAGGTCTTCATTATTTTTCTGGGTGATCCCTGATATTACGGGCTCACTGGGACCCTCCTCTAACTTTTTTCAGGTGGCTAGGCAAATGGTCCGAACTTGATCCATGTATGGGGCCGGTATGGCGGCTTGTTGTATACCTGTACTCCATTGATCGGCTGTGCCAGATAACATTCCAGATGTTATGGGGATAACAAGATTGGCGGCCTGATTCTTCTCAGCTTGGGTATGGCATTCCTCCTTAAAGAAGGCGCACCATTTAATGTACTGGTTAATAGGAAGGACCGCTTTACATAACATTTTCCAATCCTGTGTTATACAGGGTTGGTGGGCTAGGCCCTGGAGAATAGTCTCTGCCCATGGGGAGTTGGGGCCATCTTCTGCTACTGCCTTTTTAAGCTCTTCGAGATCATTTGGTTCCCAGGGGTACCAGGCTGCTGGTCGATTGCCCCCAGGGTTTACATTAACAGGGAAGGCTTGTATTGAATTTGTAAAAGGTGGTGGCCTTCCCCAAAGGACCTCTGGGTAGGTTTTTCTTCTCCAAGGGGATTTGCCTACCGGATGGGGCTGGACATCACTGACCTCCTTTTTGTCTGTGGGCATCAGTGGAGGGTAGAGGTGGGACATGGGAATCTCAGGCTCACTCGGGCGCGCTAGGTGGGTTTTCACCATTATTGGGTTTATCTTCCCCTCATATTGGTGGCCATAGGTTATTATTTATGGTGATGTCCTTTTCTCTGTCCTCATTGCCCATGGTCAGCTGGTCTTTCTCAAATTGTTCCCATTGTTTATCACAATCAGGTGTAGAAGTTCCTTCTCCATTGTGGGATTTATATTCAGTAGAGAAACAACTCTTAAGGCAGTAATGGTGGGGTAGAACCCTAGGGGTGGGTCTTCCCCGTCTCGTATTTCCCTCTTTCTTGCTAGGACATGTATTCTGTCCCAAGTATCCCAGGAGAATAAGTTGGCTGAGTCTACCCATGGGGCCAACCGGGTGATAGTTCCCCAGACCTTAATGGCCTGGGTGTCAGAAATTTCTAGTCCCCTACTTTTGAGCATATATCATAGGGCCTTAAGGGCAGGTTCATCTGTCTTACTTATGGAGTTCCCCATGATTCAAGAGAGACCACAGATAGTTAGAAAGGTTGCCAGGGACATCCACCGAAAAAGCCTCATGGGGTGCGGTGGCAGCCTGTACCTTGGGGTGGTGGTATGCTTTAACAATGGTGTGCCTGAACGTTGCACAGAAATTTGCTTCCGGGAGGTGGGCGCCCTGATGGCTTCTGGCCCGTTCCATGACCTCCTTATCCTATCACAGGAGTCTTCTAGTGGCGGGCACCCTAGTGGCTCTTAAGTGCCTGACCCATGCCCACAGGATGGTATTGGCCTTGCCCCTGGCAATGAAAGGGAAGGAGGGAGTTCACCCGATTGGGCTCCCGTTACTAGACCACCAACTTGGAGAGCCTTCAGTTATCTCCCAGGGAGTGCCCTGGGCAGGAAACCTCAGTTGCTCCACCGAATGATTGCCGTTCACTGAACTCCTTAGAAAGAAGGAGAAGAAGAAACGGGAGGAGAGAAAAATGAAGAAAGGATGAAAATGTGAAGAAGTAGGGTCAGTTGCTGGACTCACCCCTGGAGGTTTCTTTTCAACCTGCAAACACTTACCTTGGGGTTGTGGTCCTCAGTGGGACCGCTGCACTGAAGCCGGAGGGCTGTCTTGTCGTCTCTCTTTCAAGACGGTGCAGTGGGGGTGGCTCTCACTGAGAAGATCCGAGTCACGGCGCCGGATGTGGGTCCGTCCAGCGCCAAACGTGGAATCCCCTCTCTCCCTTTCCCTTCTCCCGCCCTGCAGCGCTCCAAGACGGAAGCCAGAGATTGAGGGGACCCTCGGTCTCGGCAAGAGAGCCACCCAGGATTAGCCCCTCCGGGGGTCTAGGTCCAAAGGAGCAAGCCCGAAAGAAGAGGTGAGAGGGCCTCCCTTGCCTGAAGAGAGACACTCAGATGCAGTGGGGGTTCTGTCAAGGCAGTTCCGTTTTATTGGTGTAAGCTCCTTGTATATATAGGCAAGTGCCAGGCAAGGGCGGGCTTTTTGAAAAAGACTTTCCAATCACATTAAAGCATGCAAGGGGAGGTGTTCAGGAGCCAATCAGAATTTTTTGTGGTTATCTGGGGCCACGCCCTCCTGACATCTGTCAGGTGCCATCTTGCTGTGAGCACATGTAAGGCGCCCTATACTCACATTCATTGTGTTAAACAAAAAAAGAGAGAGAGAGAAGTTCCACTTTCAGTAACCTAAATCTAATGAATCTTACATATACATGATGTAGAGAAATTATGAGTTAATTTTAAGAATTCAAAAACTTCTCAAAGAATATAAAGCAATTTGTTTCACAATTCACATTTAGAATGGCACTACTAGTCCTTGGCTGTCCCACGAGGTAGAGGAAACCCACAGTCATCATATGAGGAATCTATCACATTTAGAACATTTTCATAGTGGTTAAGATTTGAAGTTTGTCATTATACACATTATTTTGGTCCCAGGTTATCCAATAAGTCATTAAATAAAACTGAGGAGGTTATATTGCTTCTCTTTCACTTTCAGTCTAACTGATATTATGTAGAGCTGAGGATCAAGATTAAATACATTGAAATGTGTGAAGACTTTTACATGGTTTCCAGTACATACAAAGATCATTATTTATTTATTAGGTTAGTTTCACTCTTGAGAGATTAATTAGAATTTATCACATACTAAAACCCTTCTCTGAATTTTGAAATGTGTATAGATCAAAGATCTTTTGCATTCATTAAAAGCAATCAGTATTTTTCATCTGAAATGCGAAGTCAGTTTCCAAGTTCACATGTTGATACACAGATGCATTACATATTGAACCCAGCAGTTTGTCTTTATATACTCACTAACTTGGCCGAAGAATTGATGCTTTTGGACTGTGGTGCTGGAGAAGACTCTTGAGAGTCCTTTGGACTGCAAGGAGGTCCAACCAGTCCACTCTAAAGATCAATCCTGGGTGTTCATTGGAAGGACTGATGCTAAAGCTGAAACTCCAATACTCTGGCCACCACATGCGACGAGTTGACTCACTGGAAAAGACTCTGATGCTGGGAAAGGTTGGGGGCGGGAGGAGAAGGGGACGACAGAGAATGAGATGGCTGGATGGCATCACCGACTCTGTGGACATGAGTTTGAGTGTACTCCAGGAGTTGGTGATGGACAGGGAGGCCTGGCGTGCTGTGATTCATGGGGTCGCAAAGAGTTGGACACGACTGAGCGACTGAACTGAACTGAACTGAACTTACTATTAGTGAGTCTATATATACTCACTAATTTTCCCATTGGAGTTTATTGATAATTTTCATTTCCTGCATACAAGTAACATATTTAGAATAGGCATTAAATACTTTTTCTGTGTTTTTAACTGTTGTTTTCCATTATTCCAAAAGATATATATTGGCTTGGCTTTATAAACTAGTCAGATTTTCAACGTAGGTAACAGATTATGTGTAGATAAAGGAGACCCAGACAGAGTGCATTGCTGACAGGACTGTTTAATCTGACATAGTACCTGCATGTCCAGACTTGGAGATCTAATATTCTGAAATAAGATTTTTTCAACATTTTTGAAAGAATAACATATAATTATTTGATTCCACAAAGATTCATTTTTTAACTTTTAATTCAATATGTTATAATCCATTAACATCATTTTTTTTTCATGTTTACATTGTCTCAAATTTGGCCAATGTAAGTTTCTTCCAGCTGGTGCCAGAGTTCTTCTGTCATGTTCCCATCTGGTATTTTCAGAATATTTAACAGACTAAATTTAAAGCAACATGGAGAAAAATATGATATTTTCCAGCATGTTTAATACAGAAGAAAATAAAAACATTTTTCCATAGAAAGAAAAGCTTAAAAGTAATTGCCTTCGTTGTTATAGATTCTTAATATTGCTCCAACATTGTGAAGAGAACAGTATTGATGATAACAGTTAGAATAACACAATTTCAAGTTAAAGCTACTCTTAAATTTTACTTTTCTATCAAAAATGTTATTTCCAACAGAGAATCTTGAAATACTCAAGAAATAACATTTCAATATAAACTGTTTACTTTTCAAAATTAGAGTTGCTGTTAATTTTTATTTTTTTATTGGAGGCTAATTACTTTACAATATTATATTGGTTGGTTTTGCCATACATTGACGTGAATCTGCCCAGGGTGTACATGTGTTCCCCTTCTTGAACCCCCCTCCCACCTCCCTCCTCCCCATATCCTCCCTCTATATTATCATATGTGAAACAAATCACCAGTTCAGGTTCGACACATGATACAGGATGCTCGGGGCTGGTGCTGTTAATTTTTAATTGTCTCCTATAGAAATAAATTTTTCCATTTTAGTTCTCCAATTAACTAAGCTTGAACATAATACCTAATTACACATCATCAAATTAGATTATGCTATAATAAAAATCATTGATATTTTGAAAGAATATTATTCTTAACAGTATTTACCATGCCCACTTTATATGAAGTAGGACTTTCACCCTTAGCCTGCTTGAAAACAAAATGAATAAAACAGCTTAATGAAGCTCAAAATATATATGCACATTTTTCTACAAAGTACATTTAGCACCATAAGTAATATCTTTTTAATATTTGATTTTATTATTTTTTGAATGTCTGTGAATTGTTTGGAAATTTGTTCCATCGATATCACCTTGGCTCACATATTCACCTGCATTTATCTGGTGGATATTACAGAGCTGGTGAGTCTAAGATGATCTTATTCATAAATATCTTAAGCATAAAATGTGTAATAGGCTTCAATTTCATCCACCTTATTAGAACTGATTCAAATGCATTCTTTTTAATGGCTGAGTAATACTCCATTGTGTATATGTACCAAAGCTTTGTTATCATTCATCTGGTATACGAGACAGCAAAAGAGACACAGGTGTATAGAACAGCCTTTGGGACTCTGTGGGAGAGGGTGAAGGTGGGATGATTTGGAAGAATGGCATTCAACCATGTATATTATCATATGTGAAACGAATCACCAGTCCAGGTTCAACGCATGATACAGGATGCTTGGGGCTAGGGAGGATAAGGGGAGGAGGGCGGTGAGAGGGGGGTGCAGGAAGGGGAACGTACATACACCTGGGGCGGATTCATGTCAATATATGGCAAAACCAACCAATATAATATTGTAAAATAATTAGCCTCCAATAAAAAAGAAAAAAAAAAAAACATAAAATGTGAAATGTCAGGGAACCAATTTGTTACATCATCTTATTTACTGTCTCTGCATTCCAGGTCTCTCACTTTCCTGCAAAATTTGGTGCAATCTGGGCAGTTCTTTAAAAGGATCTGAGTAATCCCCTATGGTATTTTATCTTCTGTTGGACTCAGTTCCATGGCATTCTGTTTTACTGTGTTATGTTCTAGTCCAGTCTGTTCTTTATTTAAGAAAAAACATTCTGTTGTGAAATCCAGTAACTTGGGATTCCTGCCTCACTAATAGGCAACAAGAATCTGTGTAACAAATTCATTCTGATAAAACGTCATTCATTGGAAGAGAAAATGGCAACCTGCTCCGGTATTCTTGCCTAGAGAACCCCATGAACAGTTGAAAAGTCAAAAATATATGACACCAGAAGATGTCATATAAGAAAGGTCTTAATGACCCAGATAACCATGATGTTGGGGTCAGTCACCTAGAGTCAGACATCCAGGAGTGTGAAGTCAAGTGGGCCTTAGGAAGTTTTGTGAAGTGAAGTGAAAGTTGCTCAGTTGTGTCTGACTCTGCCTCCCCATGGATATACAGTCCATAGAATTCTCCAAAACAGAATACTGGAGTGGGTAGTCATTTCCTTCTCTGGGGCATCTTCCCAAACCAGGGATCAAACCCAGGTCTTCTGCACTGCAGGTGGATCCTTTACAAACTGAGCCACCAGGGAAGCTAGAAAGTATTACTATGAACAAATCTGGAGATGACAGAATTCCAGCTGAGCTATTTCTAATCCTAAAAGTTGATGCTGTTAAAGTGCTGCACTCAATATGCCAGCACATATGGAAAACTCAAAGTGGCCACAGGACTTGAAAAGGTCAGTTTTCAATCCAGTCCCTAAGAAAGGCAATGCCAAAGAGTGTTCAAACTACTGCACAGTTGCACTCATCTCACATGTTACCAAGGTGCTGCTGAAAATCCTTCAAGAAAGGCTCCAGCAGTGTGTGAACAGAGAACTTCCAGATGAGACTTAGGTCTGCTACATGGAGACAACATATTAAACTTTCAGGAATAATTTTGACTTTATGTGACTTTGGACAACTAAATGCTATGGAATAAAAACGTGCGTTTCATTTTCTCATCCAAACATGGAATTAAGAAAATCAAGCATAAAGAAAGTAAAAATGGAGATATGTATATATACACACTCACTTATATAAATGTATATACACATACACAAAGAAACTGCTAATATAATATTTGAAACAAATAAATGAAAACTTTAAGCAACCACATAAAACCTTATGTTTCCTCAATAAAAACTATGCATTTGGGCTTATTAAAAATTTAGCATTATAAAACTTTAAAATTATTAATAAAATAGACATTTTTTCATGTTAAAAATTTAAGTAAGTGTATATCCTGGTAAATATAGAATAACGTAATTAATTTTGGGCATGATTCTCAAATATATTCAATATTCTTAATAAGACAAAGGTTTTAAGTTGTGAGTGTTATGAACGTATTATGTTTTCAATTTTATATTAGTAGAAATTGAGACAGCCAAAGAAAAAAGGACATAATAACAATCTTACAAAGAAGGAAATGAGTGTAAATATACTAAGAATTGAGTTCAGACAGGATTTCCTAGTGGCTCAGCAGTAAAGAATCTGCCTGCCAATGAAGGAGACGTGAGTTTGAACTCTGAGTGGGGAAGAAACCCTGGAGAAGGTAATAGCAACCCACTCTAGCATTCTTGCCTGGTAAATCCCATGGACAGGGAGCCCGGTGGGCTAGAGTCCATAGAGTCACAAAAAGTCGTGCACAATTTAGCAACTAAACAACAAGGAGACAAAGAGGAGGAAAGAAAAGCAAGGTGATTTATTATTTGACTTATACAGTTAGCCAGTTGGAGCTCTGCTGCTGCTGCTGCTAAGTCGCTTTAGTCGTGTCCGACTCTGTGCGACCCCATAGATGGCAGCCCACCGGGCTCCCCCATCCCTGGGATTCTCCAGGCAAGAACACTGGAGTGGGTTGCCATTTCCTTCTCCGATGCATGAAAGTGAAAAGGGAAAGTGAAGTCGTTCAGTCGTGTCCGACTCTTCGTGACCCCATGGACTGCAGCCTACCAAGCTCCTTCATCCATGGGATTTTCCAGGCAAGAGTACTGGAGTGGGGTGCCATTGCCTTCTCCGAGTTGGAGCTCAGGAGCTAGATATTGAATATTTTACAAAGTAGGGCATACAGCACATTATTTTCCAACATGGATACCAACAAACATCATAAAAATCCCACAAAGAAAAATTATTATACTTGAAGTTTACATTAAAAAAAAATTAGTACATAATGAGAAGAAATTTGACAGAAAGGGTTACTATTCACTGGAATTTTAAGACAAGAAAGAAAAAAACAGAAAAACATATTGTGTATTTTTGAGCTTCATAACAGGTGTCCTTTCTTTTGTCATTTGCTCTGAGAACCTAGAACAGATCTATTCTAGGAAATGAGCCTTAAGCGATAGTTAATGCAAGGCGCAGCAGTAGAAAACATTTCTTCTCATATTGAACCCTCTCTATTCTGGTTGTTCTTGGTTTCTCGCACCTAAAGGAAAAGATCTGCAATGGTTCCCGTGAATTAAGGTTAACTGAGCTGCTTCAGAATAAAAGAAGTCAAGTCTTTATGATATCCTTGTTTCTATGCTGATTTGACAACAATTTTAAATTATTATAAAGCAATGTTATTCAAAGGAATTTGAGACACACATTAAATGAATGATTACATAATCCTAATTAACCCACATTTTTAATGATTCTGCTGAGGAATATTTGAGTCAATATTCATGAAGTAGGACTGAATGGACTTTCATTGGTCATTCATTTACTCAGGAAACACTAAGTATCTCCATGAAACTTTCAAGAGATTGGATATTTAAAAATACAAGACTCCAAAAAGCATATTAGTAAGGTGTTTTTTGTATTTTTTTTTAATGGCAAAGAAGAAAGAGGGTGTAGTCAAGCTTGGTGGGTCTCAGAAATAATCCAGTGATACATTCCCAGTATTCTTATTCTGACACTGACCATCAAGATCTACACAAAAACTTTTGACTTTGGGAAGTCTCAGTAAAGAAGTTCCAAGTGGGGGTTTTTAAGCCCCTGTGATCATGTGGGTTGCTGAAGCTAGTTTTTCTAAGTCACTGGTTGAAAACCATTAGTAAACATACTTTCCCAGGGTGTTTCAGACTTTAAGCAGCATTGCATAAAGACCATCATTCTTACCTTCAGTTCAATTCAGTTCAGTCACTCAGTCGTGTCTGACTCTGTGACCCCATGAACTGCAGCACACCTGGCCTCTCTGTCCATCACCAATACCCAGAGTCTACCCAACCCATGTCCATCGAGTCAGTAATGCCATTCAACAATTTCATCCTCTGTCGTCCCCTTCTCCTCCTGCCCTCGATCCTTCCCAGCATCAGAGTCTTTTCAAATGAGTCAACTCTTCGCATGAGGTGGCCAAAGTATTGGAGTTTCAGCTTCAACATCAGTCCTTCCAATGAACACCCAGGATTGATCTCCTTTGGAATGGACTGATTGGATCTCCTTGCAGTCCAAGGGACTCTCAAGAGTCTTCTCCAACACCAACAGTTCAAAAGCATCAATTTTTTGGTGCTCAGCTTTCTTTATACTTCAACCCTCACATCCATACATGACCACTGGAAAAGCCACAGCCTTGTAGATGGACCTTTGTTGGCAGAGTAATGTCTCTGGCTTTTTAATATGCTATCTCGCTTGGTCATAACTTTCCTTCCAAGGAGTAAGCGTCTTTTAATTTCATGGCAGCAAACACCATCTGCAGTGATTTTGGAGCCCAGAAAAATAAAGTCAGCCACTGTTTCCGCTGTTTCCCATCTGTGTGCCATGAAGTGATGGGAACAGATGCCATGATCCTGGTTTTCTGAATGTTGAGGTTTAGGCCAACTTTTTCACTCTTCTCTTTCACTTTCATCAAGAGGCCCTTTAGTTCTTCACTTTCTGCCATAAGGGTGGTGGCATCTGCATATCTGAGGTTATTGATATTTCTCCCAGCAATCTTGATTCCAGCTTGTGCTTCCTCCAGCCCAGTGTTTCTCATGATGTACTCTGCATATAAGTTAAATAAGCAGGGTGACAATATATAGCCTTGACATTCGCCTTTTCCTATTTGGAACAAGACCTTAGCCAAGAGTTAAAGCCAGGTATTCAGGAGATCCCAGAGATATTCCAGCTATAAATCGACTCTATCTTACACTCTTACAGTGTACAAGACACTGTTCTAAACCCAGAGGATGCAGCAGGAAACAAAATGACTAAATTTCTATTTACCTGGAGGAGACAAAATAAATAATTAAATATTTGTTAAGCTCCACAGTGGTGATGTTATGGAGAAAATGAAAAGAGGACAAAAGATGCGTTGTCAGAGGTGATGCAATCATTATTTTAAATCTAGTGGCCAGAATGACTTAATTTGAAAACAGTGAGTAAAGACGTGAAGGAAAAGGAGTGATTCTTGTCTTTTGTCTGGACGAAGAACATTCCAGGCTGAGGAAATAGCTGGTTTACAGACCGTGAAATGAGGCATAGTGGATTGTTGTAGAAAATGATGAAGACAGTGCGACTAGAAGACCTGTAGGAGGAATTGAAATGACAGAGCTAACTGGAGGCAGATTTCATAGGACTTTCCCATGTGTGTTTTGGCAGGGGGTGAGGGGTGTCAGATTCTTTGTGACCCCATGGACTGTAGCCCACCAAGATCTTCTGCCCATGGAATTTTCCAGGCAGGAATCCTGGAGCCATTTGCCATTTTATACTCCAGGGAATCTTCCCCACCCAGGGATAGACCAGTATCATTTGTCTCCTGCATTGGCAAGAGGATTCTTTACCACTGCACCACATGGGAAGCTTTCAGTTCAGGTTGTATCCGACTCTCCGCGACCCCATGAATCACAGCACGCCAGGCTTCCCTGTCCATCACCAACTCCCGGAGTTCACTCAAACTCATGTCCACAGAGTCGGTGATGCCATCCAGCCATCCAGTACTCATTCTCGGTCGTCCCCTTCTCCTCCTGCCCGCAACCTTTCCCAGCATCAGAGTCTTCTCCAGTGAGTCAACTCGTCGAATGAGGTGCCCAAAGTACTGCAGTTTCAGCTTTAGCATCAGTCCTTCCAATGAACACCCAGGATCGATCTTCCTTAGAATGGACTGCTTGTATCTCCTTGCGGTACAAGGGACTCTCAAGAGTCTTCTCCAACACCACAGTTCAAAAGCATCAATTTCTCGGCGATCAGCTTTCTTCACAGTCCAACTCTCACATGACAACGGGAAAAACCATAGCCTTGACTAGACGGACCTTTGTTGGCAAAGTAATGTCTCTGCTTTTTAATATACTATCTAGGTTGGTCATAACTTTCTTTCCAAGGAGTAAGCGTCTTTTAATTTCATGGCTGCAATCAGCATCTGCAGTGATTTTGGAGCCCAAAAAAATAAAGTTTGACACTATTTCCACTGTTTCCCCATCTATTTCCCATGAAGTGATGGGACCAGATTCCATGATCTTGGTTTTCTGAATGTTGAGCTTCAAGCCAACCTTTTCACTCTCCTCTTTCACTTTCATCAAGAGGCTTTTGAGTTCCTCTTCACTTTCTGCCTTAAGGGTAGTGTCATCTGCATATCTGAGATTATTGATATTTCTCCCAGCAATCCTGATTCCAGCTTGTGCTTCTTCCAGCCCAGCATTCCTCATGATGTACTCCGCATATAAGTTAAATAAGCAAGGTGACAATATACAGCCTTGACGCACTCCTTTTCCTATTTGGAACCAGTCTGTTGTTCCATGTACAGTTCTGACTGTTGCTTCCTGACCTGCATACAGGTTTTTCAAGAGGCAGGTCAGGTGGTCTGGAATTCCCATCTCTTTCAGAATTTTCCACAGTTTATTGTGATGAACACAGTCAAAGGCTTTGGCATAGTCAATGAAGCAGAAATAGATGCTCTTCTGGAACTCTCTTGCTTTCTCCATGATCCAGCGGATGTTGGCGATTTGATCTCTGGTGCCTCTGCCTTTTCTAAAACCTTCTTGAACATCCGGGAGTTCACAGTTCACATATTGCTGAAGCCTGGCTTGGAGAATTTTGAGCATGACTTTACTAGCGTGTGAGATGAGTGCAACTGTGTGGTAGTTTGAGCATTCTTTGGCATTGCCTTTCTTTGGGATTGGAATGAAGACTGACCTCTTCCAGTCCTGTGGCCACTGCTGAGTTTTCCAAATTTGCTGGCATATTGAGTGCAGCACTTTCACAGCATCATCTTTCAAGATTTGAAATAGCTCAACTGGAATTCCATCACCACCACTAGCTTTGTTCGTAGTGATGCTTTCTAAGGCCCACTTGACTTCACATTCCAAGATGTCTGGCTCTAGGTCAGTGATCACGTTATCATGACTATCTTGATCGTGAAGATCTTTTTTGTACAGTTCTTCTGTGTATTCTTGCCACCTCTTCTTAATATCTTCTGCTTCTGTTAGGTCCATACCATTTCTGTCCTTTATCGAGCCCATCTTTGCATGAAATGTTCCCTTGGAATCTCTAATTTTCTTGAAGAGATCTTTTTTTTCCGTTTCTGTTGTTTTCCTCTATTTCTTTGCATTGATCGCTGAGGAAGGCTTTCTTATCTCTCCTTGCTATTCTTTGGAACTCTGCATTCAGATGCTTATATCTTTGCTTTTCTCCTTTGCTTTTCGCTTCTCTTCTTTTCACAGCATTTTGTAAGGCCTCCTCAGAGAGCCATTTTGCTTTTTTGCATTTCTTTTCCATGGGGATGGTCTTGGTCCCTGTCTCCTGTACAATGTCATGAACCTTGGTCTAGAGTTCATCAGGCACTCTATCTATCAGATCTAGTCCCTTAAATCTATTTCTTACTTCCACTGTATAATCATAAGGGATTTGATTGAGGTCATATCTGAATGGTCTAGTGGTTTTCCCTACTTTCTTCAATTTAAGTCTGTATTTGGCAATAAGGAGTTCATGATCTGAGCCACAGTCAGCTCCTGGTCTTGTTTTCGCTAACTGTATACAGCTTCTCCATCTTTGGCTGCAAAGAACATAATCAATCTGATTTCGGTGTTGACCATCTGGTGATGTCCATGTGTAGAGTCTTCTCTTGTGTTGTTGGAAGAGGGTGTTTGCTATGACCAGTGCGTTCTCTTGACAAAACTCTATTAGCCTTTGCCCTGCTTCATTCCGTGCTTCAAGGCCAAATTTGCCTGTTACTCCAGGTGTTTCTTGACTTCCTACTTTTGCATTCCAGTCCCCTATAATGAAAAGGACATCTTTTTTGGGTGTTAGTTCTAAAAGGTCTTGTAGGTCTTCATAGAACCGTTCAACTTCAGCTTCTTCAGCGCTACTGGTTGGGGCATAGGCCTGGATTAATGTAATATTGAATGGTTTGCCATGGAACTGAACAGAAATCATTCTGTCATTTTTAAGATTGCATCCAAGTACTGTATTTCGGACTCTTTTGTTGACCATGATGGCTACTCCATTTCTTCTAAGGGATTCCTGCCCACAGTAGTAGATATAAAGGTCATCTGAGTTAAATTCACCCATTCCAGTCCATTTTAATTCACTGATTCCTAGAATGTCTATGTTCACTCTTGCCATCTCCTGTTTGACCACTTCCAATTTGCCTTGATTCATGGACCTAACATTCCAGGTTCCTATGCAATATTGCTCTTTACAGCACCTGATCTTGCTTCTATCATTGGTCACATCCACAACTGGGTATTGGTTTTGCTTTTGCCCCATCCCTTTATTCCTTCTAGAGTTATTTCTCCACTGATCTCCAGTAGCATCCTGGGCACCTACCGACCTGGGGAATTCCTCATTCAGTATCCTATCATTTTGCCCTTTGATACTGTTCATGGGGTTCTCAAGGTAAGTATACTGAAGTGGTTTGCCATTCCCTTCTCCAGTGGACCACATTCGGCTGTGGTCCATGTGATCAGATCAACTAGTTTCCTGTGATTATGATTTCAGTGTGTCTGCCCTCTGATGCCCCCTCGCAATACCTACCGTCTTATTTGGGTTTCTCTTACCTTGGTCGTGGAAAATCTCTTCACTGAAGCTTTAGGCTCTTGAAAAGACCTGGTTTTCCTGAGTGAGGTAGAAAGTTGCTGGAGGGTGTTAAGCAGAGGAATGTTATAGCTTATTGGTTGCTCTGCTTAAAAAAGAATAAAGGCAGGTAACAACAGAAGCAGAAAAATATTTGTGGGAGCTGCAAATTCAGATACAGGTTATTGACTCAAAATCCATCTGTATATCTCAAAAACAATAAAGATAGTCTTTCCTCAGAGTACCTTCAGGGAAGTTTCAAACTTTAAATAGCACATTATAAATCACTATCGGCCTATCTCATCCTTATCTTGGTCAAGGGTCAATAGCAGACTTCCTTGTATCTCTAGAGATAATCATAGAACCTTCCCATGAGATATAAGATAGTGCTTTCATACACAGCCCTATTTCCTGACTGATGGCAAGGCTTTTTAATTATAAATGGCAAATAGTATCATTTTTCTTTCTGCATCTTCTGTACCATTTACAAAACAGAAAAAAAAAAAATAGTACCAAATTACTAACTATGCATATCATCCAATGAAATATTGTGTAAAAGAAATAACTCAGTTAATTAAATAGTCTAGCACAAATTGGTTTAAAACAATACACAGTCTCAACAATTATTTTACCTCTTTTGACCATTACCCCTTTTCATTTTTTGTCTGCATTTTTCCTGCATTTTAATTGTCTTCTTTTAGTGCTTATCATAAAATTTTGCCTGCACAGTTTATAATTCTCTAATGAAGCATCGATGCATGCTAAGTCACTTCAGTCGTGTCTCACACTTTGCAACCCTATGTCCCATAACCTGCCATCTCTATCCATGGGGTTCTCCAGGAAAGAATACTGGAGTGCATTGCCATGCCCTCCTCCAGAGGATCTTTCTGACCCAGAAATCAAACCCATGTCTCTTAGGTCTCCTACATTGGCAGGCAGGTTCTTTACCACTGAGCCACCTGGGAACCTGCTTTCAAAGCGCAGAACTAATTTCTATTTTTCTTCTAACAAGATTAAACCATAAATTTCTCTATCCTTCCTTAAACCTCCCTGCTTACTCTATTTTTTTTGTATTCTTATTATTTGTCCACATCTTTAAACTCTTGTATTTATCAGCATACATTTTATTTACACTATTATTTATGTTCAATCCTTCCTTAAATTTAGAGATATATTCCACCATCCTATTTTACCCTTTATTTTTTTTATTGTACTCTCTCTCTCTTTTTTTTTAATAGCTTTTCATACTTAGGTTTATTTTTAGTCATTTCTTCAGAGATTGTGTGGGTAGTAAAACCTCCTGCCTTGGTATATCACACAGAATGTCACTATTCCATCTTTGCTATTAAAGAAATATTTGGAATATTCTCATGCTTATGGCTCAGTGGATTCTTCCTTTACTCAAAGATCTTGTTAGTTTTTCTTCAATTAAAGGAACATAAGACCTTAGTAGCTGGCTATCTCTCTATGATTATTATTGTCTCAGTGTCTTAGGCATGTATCCTGTTTGGCTAACTTTGTGGTTAAACAAGCTTATGTGTGCTCAGTAGCTCAGTCGTGTCTGACTCTGCAACCCATGGACTGTAGCCCACCAGTCTCCTTTGTCCATGGGATTCTCCAGGCAAGAATATTGGAGTGGATTGCCATTTTCTTCTCCAGAGGATTTTTCTGACCCAGAGGTCATGTCTCCTGCATTGGCAGACAGAAGATTCCTTGCCACTGAGCCACCAGAGAAGCCTGAAATAGACATATACAAGGTAAATTTTTTCAGTTCTTAATCTCATTATTTTAGTGAATGTAGTCTCAATTTTTTGTCCACAGGAATAGTAAATTCAATCGGTTTTATAACTGCTTTTATATAAAATCTCTTATGTCAAAATATATGACTATCACCTCCCAATGAGAATTTCTTTGATTGGATTATGTGCACACATCCACACACATCGTTTCTACAAATTTATTACCTCTTCAAATTTGTACAGATTTTTTAACAGTACACATTTGTTAATGCATTACACATATGTTAATGCTTATTTATTTTCTTATCCATAGTAGTTTTATGTACTTACAATACTTGTGAATCTTATTATTTTGGGGGCCTATGCAAAATGCTCTGTGAGCTTTTAGGTTTGTTTCACACTTAAAAATTAACTTTCAGTGTCTTCAGGTTCATGTGACATGCATGATTACATGGGTATATATACTCTCCAACCTGAATTAATAGCAAATCAAAACTAAGCAAGAAAAACATCTAAAAGAAAGAAATGGTAGTGTGCTATAAGTGGGCAAAATATTGGAAGAATTTCTTAGAAATAGAAAGAGAAAAACAATGGAAACTGATTGGTGAACAATTAAGCATAAAATCTCTCAACCTAACAAGTTTAGGAGATGACTCCATAAATTAACAGAATACTCCTTAAAGAAGCTGTGAGAACTCTGAGCTTCCCAATGGTGAGAGTCATGGGGTGCTTTTTAGAACCATGAGGGATAGCTAGAGTGGCCATCCCATCCTTTTTTCTCATGAATTTAAAGCCATTTTCTGTAAATATTCACTCAGGGATAGAAATAAGAATAACAAAAGAAAACAGTGACATCTAATTGGTCCCTAGATCTAATGCCAGCTCCCACCCCAAACATACTTAAATCTTTGTCCTGTTGACTCAGAGATCCTTGTATTTATTCTTCCAGTTATTTATTAGTAAACACACACCCACATCCACCCCATACACACACACATATACATAGCATTTGTATATATAGTGAGAGAGTGAGAGCATGCACTCTTACTATGTTCCAGCTACTCTTTCAAGATCTTGTATATGTCTGCAAGCAAAACAACAATCTTTGCATTCATTGACCTTACATTTAGCAGGGAACAGTTACAGTGAACAAAAAGAAAAACAAACAAATGGCAAGGATAGAAGAAAAAAACAGTGTTTCAACAGTGATTTTGGTATGAAAGAATTGATAAACGGATGCAGTATTAAATAAGGTGGTCAGGTTAGGAATTATGGACGATTTGAAATGTAGTAAAAAATGATGATGATGGAGAGAGTCATGTAGATGTGATGCTTATACATATGTGAATGTATTTAATGCTACTGAATTAACAAATAGTTAAAATTAGATTATGTTAGCTATATTTTACAATAGTTTAAAAATGAGCTATCAAACCGCAGAAAAGGTCATAGGTAAACCTTACTGCATATTGCTGAATTACAAAAAAGAGTGCGAAAAGATTGCATACTCCATGATCCCAGTAACATGGCATTCTGGAAAAGGCAAAGTACAAAGATGGCAAAAAGATCAGTGGTTACTAGGGGTTTGAGGGAGGGAAGGAGAGAAGATTCAATAGGTGAACTTAAGAGATTTATTTTTTTTTAAGTAGTAGAATTATTCTATATGTTTTAATTCTGGATGCATAACACTGCATTTTCCCGAAACACTTTATAGTACAAAGTGTGAAATTTAATATATAATTGTAAAAAGTCATTTGGGAGGTTGCAAAAACTCCAGGATGAAACAGACTGTGATTAAAAAAAAAAATTACGAACATATAAAATGACCTCAGTGATGTGGGTGGGGAGAAAAGTTGCTGACCTGAGTAACTTTGCAAATAAGGGGACATTAAAAGACCAGCGAAAGTGAATATAAGTAATAAAGTTATATCATGAGGAGTATGGGTTAAAAATGCTGATGCTGCTATAATGTATACTAGAACTGAACAATTAAGGGAATGGATAGTGGGCAGTGTGGGAGCCAAGATTTTAACAGCTTGAGTGGGCGTTTACAGAGAAGAAAAGAGCAATATGAACTCATGTCTACCTTAATATACATACAGATAACTACATACAGAAATATTATATATGTGTGTGATAAGGTTAATATACATGCATATATTACATTTCTCTGTCAGCCAAGAGGGCCTGGGACAAGAACATTCCAGGAGCAGTAAGCAAACTTAAACTTAGTTCTTGATGTGTAATATCACTCTGCTGTAAAAAGAAGCAGGATTCCATGGACAAATGAATGGAACAGGAAATGGGACAGGAAATATACAAAGATAAAAATATACAAAGATAAGTCTAGAACATTGTTTACTATCAGAGTAACAAGTTGCTCTGAAACAACCAAACAGTCTCAAAGGAACAGAACCAATTGAAGAACTCGCAAAAGTCAAAGCTAGAACAATTTGAGTAACAAAGTAAATGAAATGCTTGTTGTTCAGTCTCTCAGTTGTGTCTTTGCGACCCCGTGGACTGCAGCATACCAGTGCTCCCTGTCCTTCACTATCTCCCAGAGCTTGCTCAAACTCATGTCCATTGAGTCAGTGATGCCATCCAACCATCTCATCCTCTATCGTCCCCTTCTCCTCCTGCCTCAATCTTTCCCAGCGTCAGGGTCTTTTCCAATGAATTCGTTCTTCCATCAGGAGGCCAAAGTATTGGAGCTTCAGCTACAACATCAGTCCTTCCAATGAATATTCACGGTTGATTTCCTTTAGGATTCACTTGTTTGATCTTCTTGCAGTCCAAGGGACTCTCAAGAATCTTCTCCAATGAAATGGTATTGATTTATAAACAAAGGAATAAAATAAATATCTATAAGTCTATAATTATATAACTAAATGATTTAATAAACACATGTAAAAAAAGGACAATTAAGTCTCCCATGCAGAACAGTTCCACCTAATTATTATACATACTCTACCCTGTGTCTGAAATTAATATAGGTATTTTTGTTTTTTGGTTCAACTTTTGTCTCCACTGTTTGTCTTTTATGGCTTTAACTGAGTATCTTGCATTATTCTATTTTATCTTCAGTTTTAGCATATCTGTTGCACTCTTATCCTACTTTTTTAGGTTGCCTTCAAGTTTACAATACAGATTTAAATTTAATCCAACTCCAATTTAAAATAACAGTATTCTCATTCACAGGTAATACTAGTACCCTATCATGATAAAGCAATCTTTTGCTGTCATTCATTTCACTTACACACATACACACACACATATATATATATCAGGGTCTTTTCCAACGAATCAGTTCTTCCCATCAGGTGGCCAACATATTTTATACTATACCAAGTGGCAATTATGCCACATATCAGTGATAAGAATTATAATTAACTTTCTTTCCAACAGTCAGACAATGCAAGTATTCAAGGAAAAATGAAGGCAAGAAAAACTTTTAAATATTCAGAGGTCTTTGTAGAAACAAAATTGAAAATGAAGTTATAAACAAAATTTAAAACAATTTTAAGCACAAAGCAGAGTTCCTGTTATAACAATTTTTATTGTTTATAAAGAAGTAAACAGTACATGCATTTAAAATAAATAATACATAATGTCAGTTTAAGTAAGTAAGTTCAAAATATTTGCTTTACCGAGAAAGACTTGAAGCATTTTAACATTTATGGCTTTGGTTTCTGAGTCATAAGCATAAAAGAATCCATTTAAATTTATGAGATAATTAAATTAATACATTGAGAAGTATAGATATACCAAATCAGCACCAAATACACTCATATAGCTCAGAGATAATAAGATAGTTTTGCATTTCTTGAGATATGATTTTATATGACAATGAAGCCAAAGTGTATACGTTGTTAGCAAAGATAACAGGAGAATAAATTAAGGAGAATAAGCATGATACATCAAGGATTGTATTAGATAATCAAAACACACAGTCCATGAAAAAAATTTTTTTCCAAATGAAGATAAATAAGATATATACACATAGTTAAAACATGATTCACAACTGCAGAAACTAAATAATTAGACCTGGATATTATCATTTCTCTCTTATCAAGTTCAACATTTTAGTAAAGTGAGTAGAAAACCATTGGAAAAGTTTTAATCATGGAACTACTTCTCAAGTGTTAACATGGGAATCAAAAGAAAATCCTTTTTTTTTTCTTGATGCAAATGTGCTTTATTCTACCCAAATCAAAACTATTCTTTTTGCAACGTGATTCTTATATAAAGTGTGGAGTAAATTATTGTCAAACTAATTTACAAAATGGCAATGAGAATAGTGTTTAATAGTTACAGAGAATTTAACATTTGTCTCCTTTATTACCTGAGAAATGCTTGCTCTCTACATGAGTAGCATTGGCCATATGTGTCTATAATTAATTACAAATTACCTACTCAATTGATACCTGGCACAGCTGTTTTTTTTTTCCTTGAAACTGTTTGAGTATTGAAATATTCATTAATTTCTGTAGCAATTTGTACATGCATATTTATGTAATGCACTAGTTCAGTTACACACTGAAAATTTATTCCTTATTAATCATCATAAGCATTAATATTTAATCAATGAAATTTGAAATTTTACACAAAAATGCTACAATTGCTGTTATTTACTATGATAGTAGGAAAGTTTCACACTTCCTGCACTTTCTATTCTTCTAGGGCTTGTAGACTTGTTCGGTACATTAATCAGAGAATGTAATGACAGCACAGCCAATCTTGAGAATCAGTATTTGCCTTAATATATTTCATGATTCTTTCTTCCCTGAAAAATATGACTGTGCAGGAGGTAAAGTTCTGTGAAGCATTTGACTAGAAATAAACTTCTCTAACTATGCTTAAGAGAGCAATTGAAAATTTGTTTACCAAAAGGAGAGGGTCGGGGGAAGAGAGAGTTTGATTGATAGATTAAGTAAGGTTTAATAGGATTCAAGATGGAGAACATGTATTTGCAGAGGGATAACATCTATTTCTGCTTCACTGACTATGCCAAAGCCTTTGACTGTGTGGATCACAATAAACTGTGGAACATTCTGAAAGAGATGGGAATCCCAGACCACCTGACCTGCCTCCTGAGAAACCTGTATGCAGGTCAGGAAGCAACAGTTAGAACTGGACATGGAACAACAGACTGGTTCCAAATAGGAAAAGGAGTAGGTCAAGGTTGTATATTGTCACCCTGTTTATTTAACTTCTATGCAGAGTACATCATGAGCAACGTTGGGCTGGAATAAGCACAAGCTGGAATTAAGATTGCCAGGAGAAATATCAACAACCTCAGATATGCAGATGACACTACCCTTATGGCAGAAAGTGAAGAGGAACTCAAAGGCCTTTTGATGAAAATGAAAGAGGAGAGTGAAAAGGTTGGCTTGAAGCTCAACATTCAGAAAACGAAGATCATGGCATCTGGTCCCATCACTTCATGGGAAATAGATGGGGAAACAGTGGAAACAGTGTCAGACTTTATTTTGGGGGGCTCCAAAATCACTGCAGATGCTGATTGCAGCCATGAAATTAAAAGACGCTTGCTCCTTGGAAGGAAAGTTGTGACCAGCCTAGATAGCATATTAAAAAGCAGAGACATTACTTTGCCAACCAAGGTCTGTCTAGTCAAGGCTATGGTTTTTACCGTGGTCATGTATGGATGTGAGAGTTGGACTGTGAAGAAAGCTGCGCGCGGAAGAATTGATGCTTTTGAACTGTGGTGCTGGAGAAGACTCTTGAGAGTCCCTTGGACTGCAAGGAAATCCAACCAGTCCATTCTAAAAGAGATCAGTCCTGGGTGTTCATTGGAAGGACTTATGCTGAAGCTGAAACTCCAATACTTTGGCCACCTCATGAGACGAGTTGACTCAATGGAAAAGAGTCTGATGTGGGAGGGATTGGGGGTAGGAGGAGACGGGGACGGCAGAGAATGAGGTGACTGGATGGACATGAGTTTGAGTGAACTACGGGAGTTGGTGATGGACAGGGAGGTCTGGCGTGCTGTGGTTCATGGGGTCGCAAAGAGTCGGACACAACTAAGCGACTGAACTGAACTGAACTGAACTGAACCCTTGAAACACCTAGAAGAAATATTTTACAAATCAACATGATAAGCTTCTGGGGGAACCCCAAAGGAGACAAATAGCAAAATGTTCCTTCATCAATAGTATTTGACTTTTAAAGTAGAAGGCAAGTATGGATTGACAACAAGAAAACATATTTAATAAAAAATAATATTTCGTATCAGATCAGATCAGATCAGTCGCTCAGTCGTGTCCGACTCTCCGCGACCCCATGAATCACAGCACGCCAGGCCTCCCTGTCCATCACCAACTCCCGGAGCTCACTCAAACTCATGTCCACAGAGTCGGTGATGCCATCCAGCCATCTCATTCTCCGAATATTTCGTATCAAAATGCATTTTATATATTCCATGGAATGTACAACAGTGAATTCAAAATACATTATTTCAAGTATTTAAAGTGCTCTCTTTGCCTTAAACATTATAAGTAATTTCATAATACAGGGAAAATCATATTTTATACATTTCTATTACAAATCAAAAATATAGAAAGTATTATATAAACTAGTAAATACTAGTTTAATTCCTTGAACTGTATTTACAATTTATTTACACATACACACACACATATATATATATATATATATATATATATATACACATACATATGCATGCTTGCATGCTAGGTAGCTTCAGTCGTGTCCCACTCTTTATGACCCTATGGACTATAGCCCACCAGGCTCCTTCATCCAAGGGATTCTCCAGGCAAGAGTATTGTAGTGGGTTACTGTGCCCTCCTCTAGGGGATCTTTCTGACCCAGAAATCCAGCACCCTTCTCTTATGTTTCCTGCATTGTCAGGTGACTTCTTGACCACGAGTGCCACCTAGGAAGCCCATAAGTGCATATATGCACACAAAAATATCGGAGAAGGCACTGGCAACCCACTCCAGTACTCTTGCCTGGAAAATCCCATGGATGGAGGAGCCTCGTAAGCTGTAGTCCATGGGGTCGCTAAGAGTCGGACACGACTGAGTGACTTCACTTTCACTTTTCACTTTCATGCATTGGAGAAGGAAATAGCAACCCACTCCAGTGTTCTTGCCTGGAGAATCCCAGGGACGGGGGAGCCTGGTGGGCTGCCATCTTTGGGGTCACACAGAGTTGGACACGACTGACGTGACAGCAGCAGTAGCAGCAGCAACACATCAATATATATGGATCAAGTAACTAATCAACACAGTGAGAACTAAGTATAATAGAATATATGAATGTATAATCCCAATGGCTCATACAATAAACAGTTGGCCTGCAAAGCAGGAGACATGGTTTCAATCCCTGGCTTGGGAAGATTCTCTGGAGAAGGGAATGGCCACCCACTCCAGTATCCTTGCTGGACAGAAGAGCAAGGATATTTCATGGACAGAGGAGCCTAGAGGCTATAGTCCACTGGGTCACAAAAAGTCAGACATGACTGAGCAACTAACATTTTCACTTTCTTTCATACTATAATGTTATATTATAGAAACTTTTCTTGATTAAAGAAGCTATTAATCAAAAATATAAACTGATATCTAAATGTCCAAAATATAGAGATTTCTTTAGAAATCATTAGATCTGATTTGAGTGGTTTTTATTATATGCACTTTGCATATAAAATATAGAAACTAAATTTTATGTATCATTTCCATTGTTGTTGATTTGTCTTTATAATACTTGTTAATGGCATGAATGTGTTCATCTCACATTGAAGAATTAGAAAGGAGTCACTTTTAAAATGAAAAGTCACATTGTACAGATAACACTGCATATAAAAACAAATTTGTGAGCATAAAATACCCAATATCCTGCTATAAACTTTAAATGTCTTCAAGACAATGTCTGGGGTTTAGATTAACTTTATTTCATAAATGTTCAACAATAATCCATTCAAACCTAATTATTTCATAAAATGGATGAAATCTCTTTAAGTAAATTTCTTTGGGTAAATGAGAAAATTTCAAAAGAAGAAATTAAGCTATTAAAGTTAAGCAAAGAAATGTAGTTTCATGAATAGCCTCAAAAAATTAGAAATAGCAATTCATATAATATGCCATCATTTAAATAAAACTCAGTGCTTATATACTTTCATACTTAGAAGTAACATATTTAGAACAAAATAAATATTAGTACAGTGATTATTTTAAATGATTTATAAGCATCTTTATATTGGTATTGCACATTCATGTTTTAATTTCATCACCTTATATTATATTTTAGCATCCAATTAATCAGATGAGAAACAGATGCTCAGTGATATTAGTTGGCTGATTAGTAAACAGCAGATATCAAAGGAAGAACAAAAGTCGAGCCAAAACCTTTCATTTTATTTTCTTTAAACTTTTTCTTGCATTGCAGATTTATTGCTCAATTTTTTTTCAAATGATAAATTCACGACAGAAAAGGTCCTATAATTATTTTAATAAAGATTTTAAAATCTGTTTATATGAAGAACTAGACATCACAGTTATTTGGACGGGAGAATAAAATGAGCAGTAAAAGAGAGAATCGGTAACAGATATGGTCAAAGACAGTAAGGGAAGAAAATAGTTTAAGAAGAACATAGAATGATAAATGTCATACAGTATAGAATGATGAAATATGTGAATACGTTGAAATCAGTAATACAAAGATTATTATCAATTTTGCAAGAGCAGTTCAAATTGGAAAAATGGTAGCCAGAATGCTGTCGGTTGAAAATCAAATAATGATAAATTAAGCTAAATCTATCCGCATGTCTACAAGTTCCCTAAGGGACCAGGTAAAAGGTAAGAGACAGGGAGAGAGGCATGGAAAGAGAGTGATTAATACCGTGGCCTGTGGAACCTAACTCTGCTCAAGGGGCAGAAGGACAAATTAAGAGTAAGACAAAAGATACCATCAGTTTAGTTCAGTTACTCAGTCATGGCCGACTCTTTGTGAACTCAAGGACTGCAGCACACCAGGCTTCCCTGTCCATCACCAACTCCCAGAGTCTGCTCAAACTCATGTCCATCAAGTCGGTGATGCCGTCCAACCATCCCATCCTCTGCCGTCCCCTTCTCCTATGCCTTCGATCTTTCCCAGAATCAGAGTCTTTTCCAACAAGTCAGTTTTTTGCACTGCGTAGCCAATATGTTGGAGCTTTAGCTTCGGTATCAGTCCTTCCAATGAATATTCAGGACTGAGTTCCTTTAGGATTGGCTGCTTTGATCTGCTTACTGTCCAAAGGACTCTCAAGAGTTTTCTCCAACATCGCAATTCAAAAGCATCAATTCTTTGGCGCTCAGCTTTCTTGATGGTCCAACTCTCACATCCATACATAACTACTGGAAAACCCATAGTTTTGATTACATGAACCCTTGCTCAGTAGAGTAATGTCTCTGCTTTTTAATAGGCTGTCTAGGTTGGTCACAGCTTTTCTTCCAAGGAGCAAATGTCTTTTAATTTCATGGCTGCAGTCACCATCTGCAGTGACTTTGGAGCCCAAGAAAATAAAATCTCTCACTGTTTCCATTGTTTCCCCATCTATTTGCCATGAAGTGATGGGACCAGATGACATGATCTTAGTTTTTGAATATTAAATTTTAAGCCAGCTTTTTCACTAACCTCTTTCATGTTCATAAAGAGGCTTTTTAGTTCCTCTTCACTTTCTGCCATAAAGGTGGTGTCATCTACATATCTGAGGTTATTGATATTTCTCCCGGCAATCTTGATTCCAGCTTGTGCTTCATCCAGCCGAGCATTTCACATGATGTACGCTGCATATAAGTTAAATAAGCAGGGTGACAATTCACAGCCTTGTTGTACTCCTGTCCCAATTTGGGACCAGTCCATTGTTCAATGTCCAGTTCTAACTGTTGCTTCTTGACCTGCATACAGATTTCTCAGGAGGAAGGTAAGGTGGTCTGGTATTCCCATCTCTTGAAGAATTTTCCATGGTTTGTTGTGATCCATACAGTCAAAGGCTTTAGCATAGTCAATGAAGCAGAAGTAGATGTTCTTCTGGATTCTCTTGCCTTTTCCATGACCCAATTGATGTTGACAATTTGTTCTCTCATTCCTCTGCCTTTTCTAAATCCAGCTTGAACATGATGAAATTCCAGCTGAGCTATTTCAAATTCTAAAAGATGATGCTGTTAAAGTGCTACACTCAATATGCCAGCAAGTTTTGAAAACTCAGCAGTGGCCACAGGACTGGAAATGATTGTTTTTCATTCCAATCCCAAAGAAGGGCAAAGATACTGTAATAAAGGTATTTTGTTGTTGTTCAGTTGCTCAGTTGTCTCCAACTCTTTGTGACCCTGGGTTGAAGCATGCCAGGCTTCTCTGTCCTTCACTGTCTCTTGGAGTATGTCCAAACTCATGTCAATTGTGTAAATCATGCCATCCAAGGTATATAGCATTTTGATACAATTGAGCGATAAAGGAGTGGGGGAAGTAATATGAGGGAAGAGAAATTTTAAGACTGTGAGAAAATATTAAAAATAGATGAAGTACTAGGGTTCTAAGTAATGATAATAAATCTGAGTTTTTTTAAAAAATGAAGTATGAGCAGAGTACTGAATTATAAAGGTAAATATATTGAAAATGACCTTGTTAAGGATATTTTATTGGTTATCATTATCATAAAGCTATTTTTATAAACTTAGAGTCCACATATGGTAAACACGGTTTACATACTGCTGAAGCCTGGCTTGGAGAATTTTGAGCATGACTTTACTAGCGTGTGAGATGAGTGCAATTGTGCGGTAGTTTGAGCATTCTTTGGCATTGCCTTTCTTTGGGATTGGAATGAAGACTGACCTTTTCCAGTCCTGTGGCCACTGCTGAGTTTTCCAAATCTGCTGGCATATTGAGTGCAGCACTTTCACAGCATCATCTTTCAAGATTTGAAATAGCTCAACTGGAATTCCATCACCTCCACTAGCTTTGTTCGTAGTGATGCTTTCTAAGGCCCACTTGACTTCACATTCCAAGATGTCTGGCTCTAGGTCAGTGACCACGTTATCATGACTATCTTGGTCTTGAAGATCTTTTTTGTACAGTTCTTCTGTGTATTCTTGCCACCTCTTCTTAATATCTTCTGCTTCTGTTAGGTCCATACCATTTCTGTCCTTTATCGAGCCCATCTTTGCATGAAATATTCCCTTGGAATCTCTAATTTTCTTGAAAAGGTCTCTTGTTTTTCCTATTCTGTTGTTTTCCTCTATTTCTTTGCATTTATTGCTGAGGAAGTCTTTTTTATCTCTCCTTGCTATTCTTTGGAACTCTGCATTCAAATGCTTATATCTTTCCTTTTCTCCTTTGCTTTTCACCTCTCTTCTTTTCACAGCTATTTGTAGGGCCTCCTCAGACAGCCATTTTGCTCTTTTCCATTTCTTTTCCAATGTTGATGGTCTTGGTCCCTGTCTCCTGTACAATGTCACGAACCGCCATCCAGAGCAGGTTTTAGAAAAGGCAGAGGCACCAGAGATCAAATTGCCAACATCCGCTGGATCATGGAGAAAGCAAGAGAATTCCAGAAAAACATCTATTTCTGCTTCATTGACTATGCCAAAGCCTTTGACTGTGTGGATCACAATAAACTGTGGAACATTCTGAAAGAGATGGGAATCCCAGACCACCTGACCTGCCTCTTGAAAAACCTGTATGCAGGTCAGGAAGCAACAGTGAGAACTGGACATGGAACAACAGACTGATTCCAAATAGGAAAAGGTGTACATCAAGGTTGTATATTGTCACCTTGCTTATTTAACTTATATGCAGAGTACATCATGAGGAATGCTGGGCTGGAAGAAGCACAGGCTGGAATCAAGATTGCTGGGAGAAATATCAATAACCTCAGATATGCAGATGACACTACCCTTATGGCAGAAAGTGAAGAGGAACTCAAAGGCCTCTTGATGAAAGTGAAAGAGGAGAGTAAAAATGTTGGCTTGAAGCTCAACATTCAGAAAACAAAGATCATGGCATCTGGTCCCATCACTTCATGGGAAACAGATGGGGAAACAGGGGAAACAGTGTCAGACTTTTTATTTTTTTGGGCTCCAAAATCACTGCAGATGCTGATTGCAGCCATGAAATTAAAAGACGCTTACTCCTTGGAAGGAAAGTTATGACCAACCTTGATAATATATTAAAAAGCAGAGACATTACTTTGCCAACCAAGGTCCATCTAGTCAAGGCTATGGTTTTTCCCGTGGTCATGTATGGATGTGAGAGTTGGACTGTGAAGAAAGCTGATCGCCAAAGAATTGATGCTTTTGAACTGTGGTGTTGGAGAAGACTCTTGGGAGTCCCTTGTATCGCAAGGAGATCCAACCGGTCCATTCTGAGGGAGATCGGTCCTGGGTGTTCATTGGAAGGACTGATGCTAAAGCTGAAACTGCAATACTTTGGCCACCTCATGCGACGAGTTGACTCACTGGAAAAGACTCTGATGCTGGGAAAGGTTGGGGGCGGGAGGAGAAGGGGACGACCGAGAATGAGGTGGTTGGATGGCATCACTGACTCTGTGGACATGAGTTTGAGTGAACTCCGGGAGTTGGTGATGGACAGGGAGGCCTGGCGTGCTGTGATTCATGGGGTCGCGGAGAGTCGGACACGACTGAGCGACTGAACTGACTGACTGATGGTAAACACAGTATGTAAAGTAGAATACAAAGGTAAATCATGTGGTAGCATGTCCAAATAATAGAGATGTAACAATGAGGTTATAAACAACTGGGATACAGGATGCTATACTACATATCATAACTCTGAGCAGCAACTATTTTGTGTACATGTGGAGATATAATAGTCTGCAGTCCATGGAAACAGGTCAATTAACTTTATTCTGTCTCTGCTTCAGAGATGTGTTGCTGCTGCTGCTGCTGCTGCTAAGTCACTTCAGTCGTGTCCGACTCTGTGTGACCCCATAGACGGAAGCCCACCAGGCTGCCCTGTCCCTGGGATTCTCCAGGCAAGAACACTGGAGTGGGTTGCCATTTCCTTCTCCAATGTGTGAAAGTAAAAAGTGAAAGTGAAGTCGCTCAGTCATGTCCGACCCTTAGCGACCCCATGGACTACAGCCTACCAGACTCCTCCATCCATGGGATTTTCTAGGCAATAGTACTGGAGTGGCTTGCCATTGCCTTCTCCGTCAGAGATGTGTTAGTTGTTGTAAAATTAGTGTGCTTCCTCTAATAGGGCAACAGAAACCTCATGTATAATTTTAGAAGGAAAAGATACCATTCAATTAAGGTGCTGAAATTACCTCTAGCAACTATAGCACAAAACATAAAAAGAATGAATGGTTATATGAAGTGAAATTTGCATGGGAAAATAAAGCACATAAAAAAAGAGATTAAAATACGGAAAATATCTGGCAATAAAAAGTAGTTATATTGAGATGATGATGCGGAATTTTAGAAATGTGAGCCATGCTGCATTTGCCTGGTTTGATTTAATGATACTTCTCTTAATAAAACTACATGATATCCAGTCTTGTATTTAATCTATTTTGAGTTTATTTTTGGATATGGTGTTAGAGAATGTTCTAATTTCTTTCTTTTACATGTAATTATCCAGTTGTCCCAGCACCACTTATTGAAGAGACTGTCTTTTCTCCATTGTATATTCTTGCCTCTATCTTCGTAGATTAAGTAGTCATAAGTCTGTGGGTTTATCTCTATTCATTGATCTATATTTCTGTTTTTGTGCCAATACAATACTGTTTTGATTAGTGTAACTTTGTAGTGTAGTCTGAAGTAAGAAGCCTGAATCCTCCAGTTCTGTTTTTCTTTCTCAAGATTGCTTTGGTAGTATGGGGTCTTTAGTATCTCCATTTGAATTAGAGTTTTTTTGTTGTTGTTCTAATTCTGTGGAAAATGCTATTGGTAATTTGATAAGGATTGCACTGAATCTGTAGCTTTCCTATGCTAGTATAGTTATTTTGACAATACAAATTCCTCCAATCCAGGAAAATTGTTTCTCTCTCCTTTGTGTCCTCTTTGATTGCTTTCATCAGTATCTTATGGTTTTCTGAGTACAAGTCTTTTGCCTCCTTAGGTAGGTTTATTCCTAGGTATTTTATTCTTTTTGATGCTTTGGAAAATAAGAGTGTTTTCTTAATTTCTTTTTCTGATCTTTTATTGTTTTCAAAAACATAGGCAGAACATTCTTTGGCATAAAATCCAACAATATCTTTATAGTTCCAATTTCTGGTGAAATGGAAATAAAAACAAACATAAACAAATGGGACCTAATTAAACTTAAAATCTTTTGCACATCAAAAGAAACCATAAACAAAATGAAAAAACAACTTACAGAACAGGAGAAACCATTTGCAAGTGCTGCACCTGATAAACGATCACTCTCCAAAATATAAAAACAGGCCATACAGTTCAATAGCAAAAAAAAAAAAAGGACAGAAGATATAACATAAACATTTCTCCCGAAGAGACATACAGATGGCCAAAAGACACATGAAATGATTCTCAACTTTGCTAATTATTAGAGATATGCAAATCAAAACTACAATGAGATACCAACTCACACCACTCAGAATATTAATTATCAAAAAGTCTAAATGCTGGAGAGTGTTTAAAGAGAAAGGAACCCTCCTACACTGTAGGTGGGAATATAAACTTGTACAGTCACTTTGGAGAACACTATGGAACTTCCTTAAAAATCTAAAAATACTGAATGGTCCTGCAATCCCACTTCTGGGCATATATCAGGAAAAAACACAATTTGAAAAGATACATGCACCCTAATGTTCAATGAAGCACTATTTATAATAGCCAAGACATGGAAGCAACCTAAATATCCATAGACAGAGAATGGTTAAAGATGATGTGGTATATTTATACAATGGAATATTGCTCAGCCATAAAAAAGGATGAAATAATGTCATTTGCAGCGTGATGGATGAACCTAGAGATTTTCATGCTGGGTGAAATAAGACAGACAAAGAAAGGCAAATATCATATGATACTACTTCTATGTAAAATATAAAAAATGATACAAATGAGCTTAGATATAAAAAGAAATAGATCCACAGATATAGTAAACAAGCCTATGATTCTCAAAGGGGAAGGGAGAAGATAAATCTGAAGTTTGATATTAACAGAAACACTCTGCTGCTGCTACTGCTAAGTCGCTTTAGTCGTGTCCAACTCTGCGTGACCCCATAGACGGCAGCCCACCAGGCTCCGCCGTCCCTGAGATTCTCCAGGCAAGAACACTGGAGTGGTATACATAAAATAGATTACCAACAAGGACCTATTTAATAGCACAGAAACTATACTCAAGTTATAATACTAAATTATAATGGAAAATAATCTGAAAAAATAAATATGTGTATTTATAACTGAATCACTTTGCTGAACACCTAAAACTAACACAACATGGTAAGTCAGCTATACTTGAATTAAAAAAAGAAAAAATAGATAAATGTGAATGGAGTACTAATTGGTTGCACATCTAAAAAGCTTAGAGGGGGTTAAGAGGTTTCAGCATACATCCATATAACTAAAAGGGAAATTGAATTCTTTGTCAAACCTCTACAGCCAATGAAAACTTCAATGATTGAGATGTTTAAATTTTTTTAAAAGAAAGCTGCTCATGATGGACATAATAGCAAATATGACAGAATGGAATCTGCAGAAAAAAAGTGTAGTTAACTCAAAGACTCAATGTTAGAAACTGTCAAAAATTAAATATAAATAAAAAAAGAAGAATCTAAAGAAAGGGGGAGGAGACAGAGTCATAATTGAACTATGAGACAGATTCAAGTGAATTGATGTGTGTTATTTGAGATAATGAAGGAGAAGAAAGAAATAAGAGAACAGAAAGAAATAGATTTGAAGAAAAAATTGCTGAATATTGTTCACATATTATAAACACTATAAATTCATTACTTCAAAATCTCATTGAATTTCAAGCACAAGAGATATATAGAAACTGTTCTCATATTTTTAAGAAGCATGATGAAATCATGGATGGTCCCACTGGGTTCTGACCAGAATATGAATCATCCCCTTGTCCAGTATTTGCTGTTAGTCACTTAGTAGCCAACTTAATTGGGCTATCAGATCAGCTGTCTTGGTACTGCAGCACTTGTGTTCGCATAGCATTTATTTTACTTGTTTTCAGGTGTTCAGTCATGTCCAACTCTTTGCAACCACATGGGTTGCAACACACCAGGCTTCCCTGTCCTTCACTATCTCCTGGAATTTGCACAAACTGATGTCCATTGAGTCAGTGATGCCATCCAACCATCTTATCCTCTGTCACCCCCTTCACTTCCTGCCCTCAATCTTTCCCAGCATCAGGGTCTTTTCCAATTAGTTGTCTCTTTGGATCAGGTAGCCAAATATTGGAGTTTCCTTCCAAATAATATTCAGGACTGATTTCCTTTAGGATTGACTGGTTAGATCTCCTTGCTGTCCAAGGGACTCTCAACAGTCTTTTCCAACACCACAGGTAAAAAACATCAGTTCTTCAGCACTCAGCCTTCTTTATGATCCAACTCTCACATCCATACATGACTAGTAGAAAAACCACAGCTTTGACTATGGGGACCTTTGTCAGCAAAGTGATATCTCTGCTTTTTAATATACTGTTTAGATTTGTCATAGTCTTTCTTCCAAGCATCAAGTGTCTTTTAATTTTATGGCTGAAGTCACTGTACACAGTGATTTTGGAGCTAAAGAAAATACTGTCACTGTTTCTATTGTTTCCCCATCTATTTGCCATGAAGTGATGGGACCAGATGCGATGATCTTCGTTTTTTTTAATGTTGAGTTCTAAGCCAGCTTTTCCACTCTCCTCTTTCACCTTCATCATGAGGCTCTTCAGTTCCTCTTTGCTTTCTGCCATTTAAGTGGGGTTGTTTTCATATCTGAGCTGACTGATATTTCTCCCAGCAGTCTTGATTCCAACTTGAACTTCATTCAGCCTGGCTGTACATCACATGATATATTCTGCAAATAAGTTGAAAAATCAGGGTGACAATCAGCCTTGATGTACCCCTTTCCCAGTTTTGAACCAGTCCACCATTTCTACAGTCTAATTGTTGCTTCTTCACCTTTACAGGTTTCTCTGGAGGCAGGTAAGGTGGTCTGGTATTCCCATCTCTTTAAGAATTTTCCACAGTTTGTTGTGATCCACACTGTCAAAGCTTTAGCATAGTCAATGAAGCAGAAGTAGATGTTTTTCTGGAATTCTCTTGCTTTTTCTATGATCCAACAGATGTTGGAGTTTGATCTCTGGTTCCTCTACCTTTTCTGAATCCAGCTTGTATAGCTGGAAGTTCTCAGTTCATGTACTGTTGAAACCTAGATTGAAGGATTTTGAGCCTTACCTAGCATTTGAAATGAGCACAATTGCACAGTAGTTTGTACATTTCTTTGGCAATTCCCTTCTTTGAAATAGGAATGACAACTGGCTGGAATAGTGATGCTGGCTAGTGCTTTGTTAAGCAGTAAAAGCATTAAATTTGTACAGTAAGATTATTTGAAAGAGAGATGCTACATCCACGTGATTTATTACATTATATTGCTATCATTGTTGTGTATTATAATTAGTTATATCATGGCTAATCTCTCACTAGGTCTAATTTACAAATTAAACTTTACCGTAATATGTATGCATAGGAAAAAGTATAGTGTAGGTAAGGTTCGGTAATATCCCTGGTTTTAGGCTTTCAATTGGAACATATTTCCTGTGAGTAAGAGGAAAATATTGTATGTAAATAATTAACAATTATGAAAAACAAAAATGTTAAGTGAGTTATATGAATGGCTCTGTGTGTGCTGTGAGGCTCAAATGAGGGAGTAATGATCATTCAGCACAGTCTTTTCTGTTACCTTTTCCATTTTTTCTTAAATATTCTTCATATTTTTACTTTAAATTCATGTTAAAGCTATTTTACTACAGTTGTTGAACTTGAATTAAAAATATATACGAGTTACCCCCCACTGCTTAAATGGTTTTAAGCAAGTTTCCTTCTTCTTAAACAAGATACCAAAAGCATTTTAAACATTACATAAAATTGACATCTGGCTTAAAAAAAATAGTGTTTTTATTTCGACTAGCAGCTGTCAAATATATACTTCAAATTCAGCCATAAATGGATTCACAGTGTAGTAATATGTGTTGAAATGGCATTATGAGTTTGCAATATATTTGAATTCAAAAGTTTCTGTTTTAAGTGTTGAATTTTATAAAGAGAAACAAGACAAACTGAAACAAATATTTGTATTTTTTATATCAGATAAATAAATTTCTATATGATAAAAACATTTTAAAAGGTGAATCAAACATGCTGCTTCTGCTGCTGCTGCTCCTGCTGCTGCTGCTAAGTCACTTCAGTCGTGTCTGACTCTGTGTGACCCCATAGACGGAAGCCCACCAGGCTCCCCCGTCCCTGGGATTCTCCAGGCAAGAACACTGGAGTGGGTTGCCATTTCCTTCTCCAATGTGTGAAAGTGAAAAGTGAAAGTGAAGTCGCTCAGTCGTGTCCGACCCTTAGCGACCCCACAGACCGCAGCCTACCAGGGTCCTCTGTCCATGAGATTTTCTAGGCAAGAGTACTGGAGTGGCTTGCCATTGCCTTCTCTGATCAAACATGCTATTAAGTCTAAAATATTTGGAGGCTTGAGGAACATTTATGCTATGAAACATTCATTGTCCTTATCCATCCTTCAAAAGTCCAGGCCTCATTTTCCTTTAATTTGATAGTAACTGTTATTGTTGTTCAGTTAGTAAGTCATGTCCAACTCTGTGACCCGATGGACTGTAGCTTGCCAGACTTCTCTGTGTTCTTCAGTCAAGAATACTAGAGTAGGTAGCCTGATCCAGGGATCAAACCCAGGTCTCCTGCATTGCATATCAATTATATTAAAGCCTCTGAGGAATGAATAATGGGAAATAAAACTCTCTCTTTAACCAGAAATCAATGGTGTGTGTGTGTGTGTGTGTGTATACACATATGGGCTTCCCTCATAGCTCGGTTGGTAAAGAATCTGCCTACAATGTGGGAGACCTGGATTCAATCCCTCGGTTGTGAAGTTCCCCTGGAGAAGGGGAAGGCTACCCACTTCAGTATTCCGGACTGGAGAATTCCAGGGAGTATAAAGTCCATGGGGTCACAACTGAGTGACTTTTACTTTCATTTTATATAGAGAGAGAAAGAAAGAGAGAGTGATCATTTTTAAATTATTTATTTTATTGAAGTATAGTTTATTTATAATGTTGTATTAGTTTCAGGGGTACAGCAAAGTGACTCAGTTATGCATACATACATATCTGTGTTTTCAGAGCCTTTCCCCTTAAAGATTTTCCTTTAAAGATTTTATTTAATATAGTTCTCTGAGCTATACAGTAAGCCTTTGTTGGTTATCTATTTTATCTGGAGTTGCAGGTAATTATTTAATGAGAGAGTTTTATACCAGCTGAGCATTCATTCATCAAATATTTCATTACCAACATATGCAAGTTATTAAATAAAAAGACAGAACTGACTGCATGCCCAGTAAATTTACTTACAATAAATAAAGAAATGAGTCACACACACACACACACACACACACATATATATAATAGGAATTCCATGGTGGCTCACTGGTAAAGAATGCACCCACCAATGCAGGAGATTCAAGTTTGACCCCTGAGATGGGAAGATTCCCTGGAGAAGGAAATGGCAACCTGCTTACATATTCTTGCCTGAGAAATTCCATGGACAGAGGAGCCTGGCAGGCTACAGTCCATGATGTTGCAAAAGAGTCAGACACGACTAAGTGACTAAACAACAGTGAACAACATGCATATAATAATAATATAAATCAGAATGTCAAGTTTCATAGAAATAATTCCAAGTGAAATCAGATCTGAAACAAAGGAAAGTCAGCAATGTTTAATGTAAACTCCCTCCCCCAACTGAGCTTTGGTACAACTTATGTACCAAACTTATGTACCAACTGAGCTTTGATACAACTTCTAGTACCACTTGATACATAGGTAGTATCTTCCTTGGAGATTCTGAACCTCAAACACCCAATGTATCTGTTCCTGGATTCCTGACCCACAGATACTGTGAGATAACATAAAGTTGTTTTAAGCCACAACTTCTAAGTTTGGTGATTTTAAGTTTGAGTGATTTGTTATATTTCAATAGATAACCAACACAATAATTATATTTGTTGTTGTTCAGTTGCTAAGTCATGTTCTGCTCTTCATGACCCCATGGACTATAGCGTGCCAGGCTCCTCTGTCAAAGGGATTATACAGAGAAGTTTAAAATTATGAAGTTAATAGGTTTATGGATATTTTCTTCACTGAGATAGTTCTCTTTTTCCCTAAAATTAAGATGATTATCTGAATAATAGAAATTACTTAAAAATACAACTCTTTGCTATTATAATCAAATATAAATATATTTTGCAATATTATTGTAATTCCAATGAGGTTTTTTATGACATCTCTTTTGAAAGTCTGCTCTCAATAAACATGACATGGAAACAATGGTTTACATGGTAAAATAGTGGTAAAATGTAATGGTAAATGGAAAATAATGGTAAAATATAAATATGAAGCCTATTAAAATAACTGCTTTAGCCTTCTAAATAAAGACATACTAAGACTTTTCTGAGGAAATATAAGTGACATGAATCCCAGATATCGATCTTATATATTTTTATCATTAAGTATATATTTGAAAGCTATTAAATGTTACTTTATTACTGAAAAATTATTACTTATGAACTTAACTGAGAAAAAATAATCTGCCGTATCAGTAAACAAGAATGACTTTCCATACTTTATATGTGACAGTATGATAACCTTTCACTAGTAGAAAAAAATGACAATGCTAGATACATACATTTAAAAATAATACTAAAACTACTTTCTTTAGCACTCTGTCAGCTAATACTGTATGTCTATTGTGTCCAATTTATAGATTTAACTTTCCTTCTGTAGTTTTCTTTTTGTTTAATAATATGAGTAAATTACACAGAAGTATTCACATTAAATGTTCTTATAGTGATATTATAAATGTAATCATAAAAAGTTATTTTTAAGCCATAGGGATACCATATCCTTCAATATGACACCATTTTATTTTATTAGATAGCAGCCACATCCTGAAAAACTTTTTTTTTCTTCATGAAGAAATTTGTTATCTACCTTGATTTCCATGTTTCAGTCACTTTTTCCATATATTAGAGTTTGCTATTGCCTTTTAGGTTGTTCTTTTCTCAGCAAATGTAACCCATTTTATCTCTTTCTCAAAGGTTTTTGCCCTTTTACAGAACCTCTCTTCTATTGTCAATAACTAGTTATTCTCTTGTTGTCTCTGTTAAAGGACACATTTTATTTCAGTACAACCTTACACTTATTGCAGGCGTTAGTAGTGATAATTACTTTGAGAGTATATACATTATAGTATTAGAGCTTCAGATGCAAAATATCAACCCCATCCCATTGTTTTTCTCACCTCGCAACAAAACAAAACCTCATCTAAATTTCTGGAGAAAATGTTTGCTCTTTAAAATTGCATCTGTGATTTGAACTGATGCAAGTTTAATGAACTTCCATATTATAATTAACTACTGTTCAGTATAAATTTGAAAATCACCATCACCCTGAAATTAAATGACTGAACAGCATTCTCCATTACATGTGAGCTTTTAAAAATCAATTTGAAACAAGAGAAGAGGGAAAATATAAATGATAAATGAGGATTCTCTACATTACCATGTGGATAGATGAAGATATTTCATAGTTGGTTGCTATGACTATAAATATAAAAATGCAGTTTTGGAGGTGTATATCCTACCACTCTAAGAGAAAGTGATACACCATGAGATAGGCTGAGTTAATACGAAGATCAGATAATCATGAAAGACTTTGCTGCTGGCTGCTGCTGCTGCTGCTAAGTCACTTCAGTCGTGCCCAACTCTGTGTGATCACAGAGATGGCAGCCTACCAGGATCCCCCGTCCCTGGGATTCTGCAGGCAAGAACACTGGAGTGGGTTGCCATTTCCTTCTCCAAGGCATGAAAGTGAAAAGTGAAAGTGAAGTCGCTCAGTCATGTCCGACTCTTAGCGACCCCACGGACTGCAGCCTACCAGGCTCCTCCGTCCATGGGATTTTTCCAGGCAAGAGTACTGGAGTGGGTTGCCGTTGCCTTCTCCGTTTGCTACTGGAGATCACTGATAATATGGAGGTACTCTAGGATTTAAAAGAATAGAAATGGTAAGTCTATGCATGTGCAAAGAGTAAGTATAGTGTGCGAGCATGGTAAGTCCCTTGAGTTGTGTCCAACTCTGTGACCCTATGAAGGGTAGCCCACCAGGCTCCTCTGTCCATGGGATTTTCCAGGCAAGAATACAGGAATGGGTTGCCATGTCTTTCTCTGAATAACTATAGGATCATTCTCAAACACATTTCAATGGAAAATGATTTGCTTTGTTTATTTGTGACAGACTGCTACTTAAGAAAAGGAAGAAAGTAATTTTTCATGGCTAGGTATAGAAGAAGAAGCACAGGGGCACATCACTTAGATGATTCACCAAGGAGAGGCATTCTGTTTATCACTGTTATTTTTTCTACAAATGACTTAACTTATTCACTGCAGAGAAAGTCCCTAATCAATTCAAAAGCTCCTTGTTGTAGAAGAGTACTTAGCAGCAGATACAGAAATAAAAGGAAAAAGTACTATAATTCTTACTTACAATGCAGGAAATGAAATGCAACATTGTTTGTGTTGCATTTGTTGTTGTGAAAAGTTACTCTTTCAGTTTGATTGTGATAATCAGAGTATGTCTACATATGGTAGAGCTAATACATTCAGAAATCTTGATTTGGTGACATGATTCTTGTTATCTAACTAGTTCTCTCCTCCACCCCCACTGATATGGTTTTTAAAAGATTAAATTTTGAATGAGTTTTAGGTATGTAAAGTGATATTTTATATTAAAAATGTTATTTTGTGATATATATTATATAATAATTTAGTTGAGGCCATATTAGAAGAAATCAGCAACCCCCACTTTTCTAAATGTAGCTGAACAAAGGAAAATTATGGGTTAAATTTTTGGTGACCCTTGGAAGAATTTGGGAGACTATTAATTAGATTTTCTTTTGACCTTTAAATAGATGAAATACATGAAATTTAGAACTCTGGGTTTCTGCACCTGTAATAGATGAAAGCTTTCAGAGTAGCTGAAAAATTTGTGTAGCCAATATTATTAGTTAAGAAAAATGAACACAGATTTAACCAGTTTCTTTCAATATAATATACATTTATTAGAATTAAACATTAAACTTATTCTTAAGTAGTAAGTGTTCATAACTGGATTTATTTTCCAAAATAAAAAACTAATTTCTGCTTTGGTTATTATTTGGTACTTTGAAATTTTACAACATAATGTACACCATGACCTGTAAAATTTTAAATTAAGAGCAGTGTTACTCAAAAAGGGCAAACAATATTTTTAAAAATGAGATGGGTTTAAAAGTAATTCATGTGAACCAATAAATTCTCTATTTTTAATGAACTGTGTTTCAGCATTTTCGACAGTATTTAAAAGTGTATTAAACTATATATGTGGCAAAGTTATTACCCATAGGATATTTATACTCAGACTTTAATTATTTAAAACACATACAAAGAGACCAAGTATCTAAATAATTTTCATATGTGTACCTATAAGCTTTGAGTAATTCATAAAGTGTTGTAATCATTACATTAATGAAGGACACAGTAACTGTGATACACAAATACATAACTCATAATGGTCCATGATGCTAGAAGTAAATTTTTTATATATGTCAAAGGTTCAGTTCAGTTCAGTCGCTCAGTCATGTCCAACTCTCCGCGACCCCATGAATCACAGCACGCCAGGCCTCCCTGTCCATCACCAACTCCCGGGGTACACTCAAACTCATGTCCACAGAGTCGGTGATGCCATCCAGCTATCTCATTCTCCATCGTCCCCTTCTCCTCCCGCCCCCAACCTTTCCCAGCATCAGAGTCTTTTCCAGTGAGTCAACTCATCGCATGAGGTGGCCAAAGTATTGCAGTTTCAGCTTTAGCATCAGTCCCTCCAATGAACATCCAGGATTGATCTCCTTTAGAATGGACTGGTTGGATCTCTTTGCAGTATAAGGGACTCTCAAGAGTCTTCTCCAACACCACAGTTCAAAAGCATCGATTCTTCGGCGATCAGCTTTCTTCACAGTCCAACTCTCACATCCATACATGACCAAGGGAAAAACCATTGCCTTGACTAGACGGACCTTGGTTGGCAAAGTAATGTCTCTGCTTTTTAATATGCTATCAAGGTTAGTCATAACTTTCCTTCCAAGGAGCAAGCGTCTTTTAATTTCATGGCTGCAATCAGCATCTGCGGTGATTTTGGAGCCCAAAAAAATAAAGTCTGACACTGTTTCCACTGTTTTTCCATCTATTTCCCATGAAGGGATGGGACCAGATGCCATGATCTTTGTTTTCTGAATGTTGAGCTTCAAGCCAACCTTTTCACTCTCCTCTTTCACTTTCATCAAGAGGCTTTTGAGTTCCTCTTCACTTTCTGCCATAAGGGTAATGTCATCTGCATATCTGAGGTTATTGATATTTCTCCCGGCAATCTTGATTCCAGCTTGTGCTTCTTCCAGCCCAGCATTCCTCATGATGTACTCTGCATATAAGTTAAATAAGCAAGGTGACAATATACAACCTTGACATATACCTTTTCCTATTTGGAACCAGTCTGTTGTTCCATGTCCAGTTCTAACTGTTGCTTCCTGACCTGCATACAGGTTTTTCAAGAGGCAGGTCAGGTGGTCTGGGATTCCCATCTCTTTCAGAATGTTCCACAGTTTATTGTGATCGACACAGTCAAAGGCTTTGGCATAGTCAATGAAGCAGAAATAGATGTTTTTCTGGAACTCTCTTGCTTTCTCCATGATCCAGTGGATGTTGGCAATTTGATCTCTGGTGCCTCTGCCTTTTCTAAAACCTGCTTGAACATCTGGGAGTTCACGGTTTACATACTGCTGAAGCCTGGATTGGAGAATTTTGAGCCTGACTTTACTAGCGTGTGAGATGAGTGCAATTGTGCGGTAGTTTGAGCATTCTTTGGCATTGCCTTTCTTTGGGATTGGAATGAAGACTGACCTCTTCCAGTCCTGTGGCCACTGATGAGTTTTCCAAATCTGTCAAAGGTTAGCCTGTCTAATAACCCATGTTGCATTTTGTAAAGACTATTTAACAACATCTCTGTAATGTATCACAGTGCTGTCCTGTGCTTTGTCATTCAGTTGTGTCTGACTCTTTGCAACCCCATAGACCAAGAGCCCCACCAGGGTCCTCTGTCCATGGGAATCTCCAGGCAGGAATCCTGGAGTGGGCTGCCATGCCCTCCTCCAGGGTATCTTCCCAACCCAGGGACAGAATCCAGGTCTCCCACACTGCAGATTCTTTACCATCTGAGCCACCAAGGAAGCCCAAGAATACTGAGGTGGGTAGCCTATCCCTTCCCCAGGGGAACTTCCCATCTCAGAAATCAACCCAGTGTCTCCTGCATTGCAGGTGGCCTACCCAGGAAGACCAACACAATGTTACCTGTTTAGTATTCTAAATATAAAAGTTATGTTTGCAAAATAAGTAATAATACAAAACTATATTTATGATACCTGAAATATAGCTTGAATTTTAAAAACGAATTATGATGTAAATAGAAACATGTTCTGAGCATACATATCCTATTCATTAATTAAATACCAGTATGGAGTATTTTTCTGTTTTATAAATTATAATAAATGCTTTCCTTTATTTACTTGCCACATCTTGTTCAGAGATACCCAAAATATAGTGTTTAATGCTTAGTGGACATGAGTTTGAGTGAACTGCGGGAGTCGGTGATGGACAGGGAGGCCTGGCGTGCTGTGATTCATGGGGTCGTGGAGAGTCAGACACGACTGAGCGACTGAACTGAACTGAACGGGAGCCTGCTGGGCTTCCGTCTATGGGGTCACACTTCATACAACTGAAGTGACTTAGCAGCAGCAGCAACATTCAACTTAGTAACATTCAGCTTCCCTCCTGGCTCAGCTGGTAAAGAATCTGCCTGCAATGTGGGAGACTTGGGTTCTATCCCTGGGATGGGAAGAGTCCCCTGGAGAAGGGAAAGTCTACCCACTCCAGTATTCTGGCTGGAGAAATCCATGGACTGTATCATCCATGGGGTCACAAAGAGTCAGACACAACTGAGCAACTTTCACTTTCAACATTCAGCTTAAGATACTCAGAAACAATGCTTTTTTGATACAACAGTCTTTTTTTTTAATCTATTCTGTAGTCTTTATATTTTACATGAGTTTCCATTTCTAAAAGAGTAATTTATTATATTAGAGTAAAAATAATAGCTATCTAATTGTTCCTCCTGTTTTTCACTTTTATCATCCTACAGTCATTTCTGAAATGTGACTACTTCAATGATGTCCACACTCCCTGGGGAGGTATACAGAGGTTTCATAATCAGGTTCTTCTTTTCCCTGCACACACCTGCTCACTGTACTCTAGTTACAGTCACTCAACTTGTGTTCCTGGAACAGGGTTTGTTTATATTACCTGTATCTGCATGAAACAGTCCAGAATCTTCACAAAGGTGGCTGTTTTTCTGCACTTGATCTCAACTCATATATTCATAAGAGAGCCTTCTCCTGACTACCTTTGTAAGAAGGTGCCTCCACCAGGCTCCCCATTATCTTCTTTCACTTTAGTGTAACTAACCTTTCCTCAAAATTTGACACTTTGTGAAATAATTTACTTACTGATTATACCTTTACCTCCCACAGAATATAATAATAATGAACAAGTGACTGACTTCTTTTCTGTGTGTCCCCACAACAGTGACTGTCCCTGGGATATAGAATCCACTCAGTGAATATTTTTGACCCAATGAAGAAAAATGAATGTGAGAAAGGAAGTTTAGACTTGGAATTCATCCTATGTACCTATTAGCTCTGTGAATAAGAAGCCTAGGAAAATAATTTAGTTTGCTTGAGTTCCGTGCACTCATTTTCAGACAGAATGGTTTTGAATTAAGTAAACTTGAAAATCCCTTTTATGAAATAATCAATTAAAGAGTCATGTATATGCATTCCTCTAAAAGTTCAATACTAGACAAAAAATGTTGAATGGGTAATAATGCTTTTAGTCAAAGTGGAGACATATGCCACTCTTTTATAGAAGGTAGTTGGGTGATATAAAAGGAACATAAAATATTTTTATGAAAAGGGTAAATAATTATGTCATATCTAGGCAGATATGTAGGACTTCCCAGATGGTGCAGGGGTAAAAAATCCACCTGCCAACTTCATGGACAGAGGAGACTGGTGGGCTCCATGAGGTCACAGAGAGACAGGACTGAGCGTCTGAGCACACACACACACAAGGCAGATATGCACAGCTCACTCTGAAAAATGTTTTAATAAAAACATATTATTGAGTAATATTTCATGCATAATTGTTTTAAGCAATAGCCATTAAATAATCTTTTGCATCCCTCCACAGATGTGAGGTTTTAGCTTGAATGAACTTGCTAAACAGATCAATTAAAATCATAATTTAGTTACATTAACTCTCTCCCCCTTTCACCCATCAATCAGTCAAATTTTCGTTCATTTTTGGTTGAATTAGAAAGTTTGTTTCATGGTATTTATGTGAATATATCTACTCAAAAGTGCAGTTTTATAGTGTAGTTGCAGCATGTTTTTTCCAAGGAGAAATTTTTTATTCAATTCAGATTTCACTAGTTAAGTGGAGTGCTGCTTTCTTATGCTACCTTTAGCTTTTAATTTATTATTTTTGGGTGGTCCATGAAAAGTAGAAAGCCACTCATTAAAATTAAGGATCATTACTTTCCAATGAATTCCATCAGGGGCATGATGTGTCAATGAGAAAGATTTCTGATTCTTGTCAATGCAACCTTGGAAAGCTGACCTATAAACAGGGTAAAAAGAAGGAACATCTCAAATAAAAATAAAAAATGGCAATTCTTGTTTTATTTCTTTTCTTTTTTGTATGTTTTATTTAGATTAATAAAAAATGACAAAAATAGCACACATAGGTAATCATTAAACCCAGCCTCCCAACACAGTTCATCATATTGAATAACTAGTTTGAAGTTGGCTTCTTTTATTTTTAACTAATTCTGTAATAAGAGATAGAAAAATGATTGACAAACATTTGTAGAAAAGTTGCCATGAACAAGAAAAAATCATAAATTAATTAAAGATCTGTTTCCAGAAAACCTTTATTTTCCTCATTTCTTTATCATCGTCCCTCCAAACATCTAGAACAATAATTGGCTCATAAGGGCTTCCCAGGTGACTCAGTGGTAAAGAATACATCAGCAATGCAGGAGACGGGTTTGATCCCTGGGTAGGGAAGATCCCCTGGAGTAGGAAATGGCAGCACACAGCACATATCACAATAAATATTTATCATTCTTGTTTCACTACCTATTTATTGTGAGTGTCTTTCTGAAATATATATATATATATATATAATATGTTTTCCTGAATACAAACTCAATTTATATTCCAATTCCTATCCTTTTCTTCCCACTCACTCTCATGTATTTTATATTTATCATCTCTATTTTCCTTAAATATTATAAGCATCTACCTTTTAAAAATGAATTAGCTCACTCTGGATATTATTCAAAACCTAATCATTCTATTTGTTAATTCATTTTGTGAACTTTTCTTGTCAATAAAAGATATTCAAGATAATCTCCACATGTCAAGATCCTTCCATAGTCATGTCTATAGGGATCTTTTTCTTTATAAGATAACATTTACAGGTTCCAGTGTTTAGAACCCGATATCTTCAAGTGGCCATTAATACACTTGCAGCATGTGTGTGTGTGCTAAATCAGTTCAGTTGTATCCCTTTATGACCCAATAGACTGTAGCCCGCCAGTCTCCTCTGTCCATGGGATTCTCCAGGCAAGAATACTGGAGTGGGTTGCCATCCCCTTCTTCAGGGAATCTTTGTCACCCAGGGATCAAACCTGTGTCTCCTGCAGCTATGGATTGTTCTTGGTTTTGATAATCTGTATGACTAGTAGATTACTGACAAAGTATCCTCAAATTGGGACTTTTGTATGTTTTACTCATGATTAACTTTACATAGACAAGTCCCAGTTTGGAAATATTTTATCAGTAATCTACTAATCAAAGCCTTTGACTGTGTGGATCATAATAAACTGTGGAAAATTCTGAAAGAGATGGGAATACTAGACCACCAGACCTGCCTCTTGAGAAATCTGTATGCAGGTCAGGAAGCAACAGTTAGAACTGGACATGGAACAACAGACTGGTTCCAAACAGAAGAAGGAGTACGTCAAGGTTGTATATTGTCACCCTGCTTATTTAACTTACATGCAGAGTACATCATGAGGAATGCTGGGCTGGAAGAAGCACAAGCTGGAATCAAGATTGCTGGGAGAAATATCAATAACCTCAGATATGCAGATGACACCACCCTTATGGCAGAAAGTGAAGAAGAACTAAAGGGCCGCCTAATGAAAGTGAAAAAGGAGAGTGAGAAAGTTGGCTTAAAGCTCAACATTCAGAAAACTAAGGTCATGGCATCTGGTCCCATCACTTCATGGCAAATAGATGGGGAAACAGTGGAAACAGCGGCTGACTTTATTTTGGGTTGTTCCAAAATCACTGCAGATGGTGACTGCAGCCATGAAATTAAAAGATGCTAATCCTTGGTAGGAAAGTTATGACCAACCTAGATAGCATATTAAAAAAAAACGGAGACATTACTTTGCCAACAAAGATCCATCTAGTCAAGGCTATGGTTTTACCAGTGATCACGTATGGATGTGAGTGTTGGGCTATAAAGAAAGCTGAGCGCAGAAGAATTGATACCTTTGAACTGTGGTGTTGGAGAAGACTCTTGGAAGTCCCTTGGACTGCAAGGAGATCCAGCCAGTCCATTCTAAAGGAGATCAATCCTGGGTGTTCATTGGAAGGACTGATGCTAAAGCTGAAACTGCAATACTTTGGCCACCTCATGTGACGAGTTGACTCACTGGAAAAGATTCTGATGTTGGGAAAGGTTGGGGGCGGGAGGAGAAGGGGACGACAGAGGATGAGATGGTTGGATGGCATCGCTGACTCAATGGACATGGGTTTGGGTGAACTCCGGGAGTTGGTGATGGACAGGGAGGCCTGGCATGCTGCGGTCATGGGGTAACAAAGAGTTGGACACGACTGAGCAACTGAACTGAACTGAACTGAATCTACTAGTCATCCAGGTTATCAAAACCAAGAAAAGTCAGAAATTTTCACAAACGGGATGAGACTAAGATCACATGGCTATTAAATATAATGTGATGTGGTATTCTGGATAGACTCCTAGAGCAGCAACAAGAAAAAGAAGAAAAAATTGAGGAAATTTGAACAGACTATATACTTTAGTTGTAATATTGTTTCATTAATTATAGAAATTTACCATAATTATTTAAATGATTATAAGAGGAAAAACTGGGTGTTGGTTATGCAGGAACCATCTACACTATATTTGCAATAATTTGGTAAATCTAAAACTGTGCCAAAAAGTTATATTAAAATAAAGCTTAATAAAGGATGCTCATTAGCAAGTATCTTAGCCATTTCTTATAAGATTGCTACTAAATAGAGTGAAAACACTACCATATTTTAGTTTCCCTGATTCTCTCTCGCCTTTTGCCCACTGCAACTGTGTCAGGTATGACAGCAGGAACTATTATGACTATTATAGTCTTACTTCCCTTTGACTCAGATAACCTTGTACATAGAGGAGAAACATAATTAATTAATAAAAAATAGCTGAGAGGACAGATTTTCTCAAATTGAATTACTGGCCAATGAAAAATGGAGTTATAAGTGCATTTCTCTTTTGTTGTCAATATAGGTTGCATGATCATTGTAATGTAAGTTATAGATATGATACACAGAATAAAATCAACACATTCAAATGTAAAGCTCTTGGTTGCAAAAGAGCAATGATGCATTGCATATATATATATATATATATGTACATAAACTTGGAAATGGGTACTGTATTTATTTTTCTTAATATTATTATGAAGTCAACATTCTAAGTAGAACTTTGTCAAGAGTTATGAAAGAATTGAGATCTTTTTTCCATACCCGCAAACTAGCAAGTTCAGTTCCGTTCCGTTCAGTCGCTCAGTCGTGTCCGACTCTTTGCGACCCCACGAATGTTCTACAATACCATGAAGGCTGCCAGAGTACATGGTTCTCCTAGGTCAGACACAAATAACTTTATTATGTGCTGCCGGAGCAGTAGATACAGTATCAACATTCCTACTAGTTCTTTAAGTTCTGTTTCTCTGAGGGAGACATGAAGAGTATCAAAGGATACCTGTACAATATATTGAAGAGAATTTCAGGAGAGAAATCCCAAGTTTAGGGAAAATGACTATTTTATAATGAGCTGTGTATTTTTCAGAACACTCTGGTGAAACAGAACCAATGAGAAATTATATATATATATTTTATTTATAATGAAATAAATATGTATATATTTATTTGTGCACACACACATACACACACACATATATTTCTCATTGGTTCTGAGAGAGAGATTTGTGATTTATCATAAAGAACTGTCTCACATGACTATGGAGGCAAGCTGGGGAACCAGGAGAGCCAGTGTTATGGTTCCACTCTGAAAGCTGGTAGGCTCAAGACCCAGGAAAAGCCAAGGTTCCAGTTCAAGTCTAAAGGCAGGCAAATAAAAATAAGGCCTCAGTTGGAAGGTTTTCAAGCAGAAGGAATTTGCTTTTCCTTGCAGAAAAAGTTGTATTTTTGTCCTATTCATGCCTTCAACTGATTGAATGCAAAAGTTAATAGACATTAAGGAGGGCAATGTGCTGACTGAAATGTTAATCTCACCCACGAACACCCTGACAGACACATCCAGAACAGTTGTGACCAAATATCTTAGCACCCCGTGCCCAGGCAAGTTGACACATAAACTAATCATCATAGGCTGTTAGCCTGTCTGATTCTTCCTCCTAAAGAGAAATTATCTTTATTTGTTTTGATAATAAACAAACCTGCTACTTGCTCTGTTGGGAGACAGTATATCTATCTTTCAAGGTTGTTCACTGTGATCACATCTTTGAAATGATCAGTTAAGTTCAGTTCAGTCGCTCAGTCGTGTCCGACTCTCCGCGACCCCATGAATCACAGCACGCCAGGCCTCCCTGTCCCTCACCAACTCTCGGAGTTCACTCAAACTCATGTCTAAAGAGTTGGTCATGCCATCCAGCCATCTCATTCTCTGTCGTCCCCTTCTTCTCCCGCCCCCAACCTTTCCCAGCATCAGAGTCTTTTCCACTGATCAACTCGTTGCATGAGGTGGCCAAAGTATTGGAGTTTCAGCTTTAGCATCAGTCCTTCCAATGAACAGCCAGGACTGATCTCCTTTAGAATGGACTGGTTGGATCTCCTTGCAGTACAAGGGACTCTCAAGAGTCTTCTCCAACACCACAGTTCAAAAGCATCAATTCTTCGGCTATCAGCTTTCCTCACAGTCCAACTCTCACATCCATACATGACCACGGGAAAAACCATAGCCTTGACTAGACGGACCTTTGTTGGCAAAGTAATGTCTTCTGCTTTTTAATATACTATCTAGGTTGGTCATAACTTTCCTTCCAAGGAGAAAGCATCTTTTAATTTCATGGCTGCAATCAGCATCTGCAGTGATTTTGGAGCCCCCAAAAATAAAGTCTGACACTGTTTCCACTGTTTTTCCATCTATTTCCCATGAAGTGATGGGACCAGATGCCATGATCTTTGTTTTCTGAATGTTGAGCTTTTAGTCAACTTCTTCACTCTCCTCTTTCACTTTCATCAAGAGGCTTTTTAGTTCCTCTTCACTTTCTGCCATAATGGTGGTGTCATCTGCATATCTGAGGTTATTGATATTTCTCCCAGCAATCTTGATTCCAGCCTGTGCTTCTTCCAGCCCAGCATTCCTCATGATGTACTCTGCATATAAGTTAAATAAGCAAGGTGACAATATACAGCCTTAACGTACTCCTTTTCCTATTTGGAACCAGTCTGTTGTTCCATGTCCAGTTCTGACTGTTGCTTCCTGACCTGCATACAGGTTTCTCAAGAGGCAGGTCAGGTGGTCTGGGATTCCCATCTCTTTCAGAATGTTCCACAGTTTATTGTGATCCACACAGTCAAAGGCTTTGGCATAGTCAATGAAGCAGAAATAGATGTTTTTCTGGAACTCTCTTGCTTTCTCCATGATCCAGCTGATGTTGGTAATTTGATCTCTGGTGCCTCTGCCTTTTCTAAAACCTGCTTGAACATCTGGGAGTTCACAGTTCACATATTGCTGAAGCCTGGCTTGGATAATTTTGAGCATGAATTTACTAGCTTGAGAGATGAGTGCAATTGTGTGGTAGTTTGAGCATTCTTTGGCATTCCCTTTCTTTGGGATTGGAATGAAAACGGACCTTTTCCAGTCCTGCGGCCACTGCTGAGTTTTCCAAATTTGCTGGCATATTGAGTGCAGCACTTTCACAGCATCATCTTTCAAGATTTGAAACAGCTCAACTGGAATTCCATCACCTCCACTAGCTTTGTTCATAGTGATGCTTTCTGAGGCCCACTTGACTTCACATTCCAAGATGTCTGGCTCTAGGTCAGTGATCACGTTATCGTGACTATCTTGGGCATGAAGATCTTTTTTGTACAGTTCTTCTGTGTATTCTTGCCCCCTCTTCTTAATATCTTCTGCTTCTGTTAGGTCCATACCATTTCTGTCCTTTATCGAGCCCATCTTTGCATGAAATGTTCCCTTGGTATCTCTAATTTTCTTGAAGAGATCTCTTGTTTTTCCTAATCTGTTGTTTTCCTCTATTTCTTTGCATTGATCGCTGAGGAAGGCTCTCTTATCGCTCCTTGCTATTCTTTGGAACTCTGCATTCAGATGCTTATATCTTTCCTTTTCTCCTTTGCTTTTTGCCTCTCTTCTTTTCACAGCTATTTGTAAGGCCTCCTCAGACAGCCATTTCGCTCTTTTGCATTTCTTTTCCATGGGGATGCTCTTGGTCCCTGTCTCCTGTACAATGTCACGAACCTCCGTCCAGAATTCATCAGGCACTCAATCTATCAGATCTAGTCCCTTAAATCTATTTCTCACTTCCACTGTATAATCATAAGGGATTTGATTGAGGTCATATCTGAATGGTCTAGTGGTTTTCCCTACTTTCTTCAATTTATGTCTGAATTTGGCAATAAGGAGTTCATGATCTGAGCCACAGTCAGCTCCTGGTCTTGTTTTTGCTAACTGTATATAGTTAACACCACAAACCAAAGCCAGGCACTGACTCTACTCACAAAGACATACAGAAACACAAAAGACCATAGGCGAATGTTTACCAAAAAATTTGAGGGCCATTTGTCTCCAAACCTAACTTGGATTATTTGTTTTAAATATGTTTTCCCATCATCAATGGATTGCTTTTAGAATTTGACCTGATGAGCCTTGAAACAAACTTACAAACTTATATGGGTAGGAAAGATAGTATATGTAAAATAGTATCCAAATTACATGGGCAAGTAATAACGAAAGTTGCAAAAGTTTTAAGACTTACCAGTAATTCTGTGTATAAATGACTATGGTGCCGCTATAGAGAAGTGATTTGCTAGGTCATTGCAGAACTTAACTTTAGAACCCAATTTTAAGTAAAATTTTTCCACAGTGTACTATAAAAATACTTCATCTTCTTTATTTGTATATGGCTTCAATAGCATATCCAGTTAATGTTACATAAATGTTTCATGTTTCACTTGCATCATATAAAAAAAAAATTAGGTTGTGAAATTCCATGTGGATGAATATGGTCATTTCTTCAAGTTATCTGAAAAATAAAAATGGAATAAAGTGATATTCCTCCTTCTGATGATGCCCAAATTAAAACTATTGAAGACTGCATCTTTTAAGGGATACAGATTTTGTTACCCTCTCTCAATAATTAGTGGAAAGTCTGATAGCATAGTCTCATCAGAGGAAACTATTTGTTTGGGTTTATTGAACAATTAATCTAGGGAAAACTGAATATCAGTTCTGATTTTCAACTTTATATTAAATTTCATGAAAGTTAAATGGCTATGGGCAAGCAATGATCACGTACATATGTGTGTAATATTTCATTGTGGGGGTAGATGAGAATAAGTATTATGATGAATAAGCAGAAAGTATAGGGATTAAAAAAAATACTGGTGATGTTCGTGTGGATGGTGGTGAGGTTTTATAATTCTAGCCCTTTAACTAGACTGATCTATTTAATGCTAAAGATTTGACTTACTATTCTCCCAATCCTGAGATCTAGAATATCTGCTAATGGAAATCTTAATAATTGTGTATTGCATAGCAAATTTATGATATAATGAAACCCATTTGGGACTATAGAAATAACGAGTCATCAGTACTTTTTGAAGGAGGTGTATTTAACTTCTGAAAGTGCATAGAGACATTTTCACTTTCAGTATAAGGACTGATGCTAAAGCTGAAACTCCAATATTTGGCCACCTCATGTGACGAGTTGACTCACTGGAAAAGAGTCTGTTGCTGGGAGGCATTGGGGGTGGGAGGAGACGGGGACGACAGAGAATGAGATGGCTGGATGGCATCACCGACTCTGTGGACATGAGTTTGAGTGAACTCCGGGAGTTGGTGATGGACAGGGAGACCTGGCGTGCTGTGATTCATGGGGTCGCAAAGAGTCGGACACGACTGAGCGACTGAACTGAACTGATAGAAAATTTATGTATATAGTTTTTGCAAGAAGAAGAAACAAAATGTAGTATGGTATTTACCCTTGATCATATGTTAGCATAGCTGAAAAACATGTAAATAGAAAGAATCGACTGTATATATTAGTACTCAAACTCTTCTTATGATTCCACTTTCATTTCATCATAAAACAGAGGAGCTTTTGAGAATTGAAAGAGCTCAGCTTGCTCTTGGTTACATACTTGCATCATTGATGAGGCATTTAATATGACAAAGCACCTGCATATTTTTGAAATGTTCTGCTTCACAGTTTGAGATAGACGGTAAGAACTTGTGCATGTGTTTATGGCCACAGATAACAAGCTCCAATAATGAGAAAAAGAGCAACATGATGAATTATTATTAGTGATCTCTCAGCAGGATTTCATATAGATGATATCATGCAACCTGCCAATATAGACGAGAACATTCAGAAATCAGCTATAGAACAATAGTTAACAGTTTATTTAATACCTGAAGTGTTTTCAGTAGCACTTTGGGAGGGTACTGTTGCCAGGGAACAAAAATGCACCTATCATCGAGATAACCTTGGAGAAATAATGACTTCCACTGTGTATGTAAATCTCCCTCACATCACTGAGTTTTAACACAGCTAAGATACTGTCACTTTTTAAAGAAATGAAGGATTTTCTCTTATCAATTTTATAAAGGAAATCACTCCCCTGAAATAAATTATAATTTACCTTCAGTGAATGCTAAAGAAGGGAAATTTGAGTTTTGTCATCTGTGTCAAAGTCAAATAAAAGAACAAAAACGCAAAGCCCAGGTATTGCACCAAAGCTAAGCAGTAGACGAAGTATGGCATGTAAGCACTAGATTATTCAGGACATGTCTGTTTACACACCAGCTTCAGCTCATCAATTAGCAGACACTGTCATTGATCATTCTGACTAAAGGAAGTAGGTTAAACTATAGTTGGCCAATCCCCATGGAGAAATTCGTAGTATATGAGGAATGAGGCAAAGCTTAGGTAAAAGACAGTCCTTGCGGATCGGCCTCAAAATTCATTCTCTGCTTTTTAACCTTGACACCATTTAGGGTGCTGATATTAATTTTGAATAGCAGTGCTTGATAGTAAATTATTTTTTTGTTTTTTAAAGGGTTTCCACCTTTTATCTTCTCTGGTTGATTATTCAAAATGATTGGACTCCCAGACTCTGAAAATAGATATACAAGAATCCCTCATCTGTGGGTGGAGGTTGCTTTAGGACACTTTGCTTTTACAAAAGACTTGCACTGATAACTCTTCATTGACAAAAGAAATCCAAAGAGGATTTTTTGCTTTTATGAGAAAAGGCAGAAAGTGAAAATTGTGTTCAGGTTTGCTTTGCAGAGAGTAGAGAGGCAGTGCCAACACCGAGCTTTGAAAGTGGTACCTTCAAGGTACTTCTGGGGAATTGTACTCAGCATCTCGGTAGAAAAATGTCATAACTTTGAATTGCGTCCATGAGCATCTGTGCTTTATCTCCGTTTCTTTTGTGAATTCATTAGCAAGATTTGTAATTCTTTGCTTTAAGTCATTTCAGCTTACAAAAGTATCCTAGAAATTCTTTCAATTAACAGGTGAAACCTGTATATACTTTGCTTATATAAAACTACATAGGCATGCATATATTTTATTCTATATACTTATATCTTGAACTTCTATGAATTAGTCCTTTCTCCTTTTTCTCTCCCAGTGCTAGCTTTTGAAGGAACGGGTTCCGTATATGAAGTATGGCTAACCTGAGAACACCGAGTGGTGAGAAGCTCAGAGTCTATGAAGAAGTCATGTGGATACAGACACCATGTGGATACAGAGGTGAGTCTGGGGACACCAAGGTTCCAGCAGGTGAGTGAAGAAGCCACTATCGACATGGAAATGCCAGTCCCAACCACCCTAGAAGATCATTCAGAAATGAAGGACCCTAGATCCCTTCCTAAGTTACTGGTATGTTTTGAAGAAAGTTGCATTTTTTTTTATTTTATTTTTTAAACATATTTATTTGGCTATTCTGGGTCTTAGTTCTGGCATGTGAACTCTTAGTTACAGCTGATCAGGGGTGATCAAGATCCCTGATCAAGGGTGGAACCTGGACCCCCTGAATTGGGACCTCAGAGTCATAGACACTGGACCACCAGGAAAGTCCCTCCATGGTTGTTTAACCCACTGTTTCTGGAAGGTTTACTATTCAGCAACAGATAAAGAAAACGTTTTTCACCTGATATAATGATCACATACTTAAATCTGTCAAGCATTTCCCATGTTTTCACTTTCTATTTTACTCAAGAGGTCAAATTATATCCCAGTGTTTCATCAAAACTTAGGTCTGTGCAAAACTGCTGACAAGTCTTGTGCCTATAATAATTTAAAAATAAGAAATAATATATTTTGATCCCACTTAATGAACTCTTAGTAAAGGCTGAATTAAATGCTTTAACCTCCAGGCATTTAATGAGCAGCCAGTGTAGGGGTACAGTGGCCATTTGTTGTTGCTGTTCAGTTGCTAAGTTGTGTCCGACTCTTTGTGACCCCATGGATTGCAGCATACCAGGCCCCCATGCCCTTCACTATGTCCCAGAGTTTGCTGAAATTCATGTCCATTAAATTGGTGATGCCATCCAACCACCTCATCCTCTGCTGCCCACTTGTCCTACTACCCTCAGTCTTTTCCAGCATCAGGCTCTTTTTCAATAAGTTGGCTTTTCACATCCGTTGGCCAAAGTATTGGAGCTTCGGCTCCAGTATCAGTCTTTCCAGTGAACATTCAGCGTTGATATCCTTTAGGACTGGCAGTGGTCATAAACGTATACATTCTTCCTTTACCTTCCTGCTCATCTGCACTCAAGCCGTTAAGTACCGACTTTGGCTGCACTGGAGACCCTAGCATTGTTAGAAGCCTTAAATCATTCAATCTTATATCCTTTCCTGGGGAAATACTAAATAAATTGCTGACAGACTGTGTATCCTATGTAAAAGTTTCGAATAGCTCTGATTTTAAGTGTTCCCAAGGCACCTCTTATTCAGCATGTTCTAATCAGTGGAAACAATCTTTTTATTCTAAACCTGCTTATACTTTTCTAATTTTTGACATATCGGTAAGTTTAAATAAGCTAGGAATTACCCCATTCTTTCCTGTTGTCTTGATTATTTTGTAACTATCACTTTTGTCATCAATTCCTATTTTTCTCCTGATTACTCTCTTAATTCATGTTTTCTTCCCCTTTCCCGCTGAAGTCCCCCTTCTCACTGTCTCACTGACTTCCCCCTTCTCACTGACTTCCCCCTCCTCACTGACTTCATTCTAGGACACATCTCTTTATATATAGATTATTAGATTCATATCTATTTTTCAATATCTTTGTGTTATTGCCTTTTATTTGAAGCCATATTAATAGTACAACTTATGTTGTATTAATATATAGGTTTAAAATCCACTAATATTTATCCCTAACATAGAGAGTTTAGACTTCACTAAAGAAAATAAAACGTGCTGGAATAACACATAAAATATTGCTATTGTTTATGGTAACACCTACATTCCTTAAAATGATTTACCAGGTATCCTATAATATTGTATTAGTTTTTCTTTTTCTTTTTTTTCACCCTGTGTCTCATATAAGCACTCTTCCATTTGAGCTGTTTGCTCAAGTCAAGTGGAATAGTGATTTCTTACTCTTACCAAATTAATTCACAACGTTAGACCTTTGCATATTGCCTTCTCTTGGCTGAAGAACCCCTCATTCTTTCCAAGGCCAGTTTTGATTTTGTAAGATATTTTCAGTCAGTCTCAGTTAAGCTCTCCTTTTATCAGGAAAATCTGTTCCAGTCTCTGCATGTTTGCCACTCCTACAATATATTCTCCATGCTAAATAATCACAATAAAAATGGAGTGACTGCTTATTTTTACCTTTATCTATGCCATCTATCTGTGTGGCAATTATTGAAGGAATATTGAAGAAATATTTTCTAAAGCACATAATAATTAAATTAATTTACTACCATTTTTGTTAATAAAATAATTAATGTCCCAATATGTTAATTAATCTGCTAATCAATACTTGGAAAGTGCCTGCCTTCCTTAAACATGGCAAAATAATTATCTCTCTCTTTTATTTTTTTCTTGGTAACTCTTAGAGTACAGGATAAATCTTTAAAATTTAAGGGATTTGGATACTTTTATTGTAAAAATACTCCTTTAGGGCTGGAAAAATTAAATCACTTGCCTAAGGCCACATGACCTGTTAAAAGCAAACTGTTATCACATGCCAGAGCGATTTCTCCACTCAATAACATTGGTATTTCTGCTTATAAATAATGTATTACTTTTGTCTAGCTGCATTACACATTACTACAAACTTAGTATCTTAAAGCAATATGTGCTTATATTTTATAATTTCTGTGATCCTCTGCTCAAGACCTCACAGGTCTGTATTCAAGATGGCAGCTGTACCTCAGTCTCATCTTAGGTCTGAGATCCTCTTTCATGCTCACACGGTTGGCAGAATTCAGTACCTTGCAGGAGCTGTGGAACTCCTGGTGACTAGCCTTCAAGGACAGCAGGAGATCATCTTTGTGTCTTCCAGTCCCTCCCTTTTAATGGGCTCAACCGATTACGTCATGGTTACTGTGACTAATCCCTGGAGGAGGAAATGGCAACCCATTCCAGTATCATTGCCAGGAAAATCCCATGAACACTGGCGGGGTGTAGTCGGTCCACAGGGTTGCAAAGAGTAAGGCATGAATGAGCAACTTAACTAACTAAAGCTGATACCCTTCTTTTTTTTTTTTAATTTATTTATTTTAATTGGAGGCTAATTACTTTACATTATTGTATTGGTTTTCCCATACATTGACATGAATCTGCCCCGGGTGTACATGTGTTCCCCATCTTGAACCCCCCTCCCACCTCCCTCTGCATCCCATCCCTCTGGTTCATCCCAGTACACCAGCCCCGAGCATCCTATATCATGCTTCGCACCTGGACTGGCGATTGGTTTCACATATGATAATATACATGTTTCAATGCCATTCTCCCAAATCATCCCACCCTTGCCCTCTCCCACAGAGTCCCAAAGACTGTTCTATACATCTATGTCTCTTTTGCTGTCTTGTATACAGGGTTATCATTACCATCTTTCTAAATTCCATATATATGCGTTAGTATACTGTATTGGTGTATTTTTTCTTTATGGCTTACTTCACTCTGTATAATAGGCTCCAGTTTCATCCAACTCATCAGAACTGATTCAAATGCATTCTTTTTAATTGCTGAGTAATACTCCATTGTGTATATGTACCACAGCTTTCTTATCCATTCGTCTGCCAATGGACATCTAAGATACTTCCATGTCCTGGCTATTATAAACAATGCTGTGATGAACATTGGAGTACATGTGTCTCTTTCAATTCTGGTTTCCTCGGTGTGTTTACCCATGACTGCAATTGCTTAACAGATTCGCGACCTTAATTTTATCTTCAGAATTCCTTTGTCATACAATATAATCATGGAAGTGGTTTCCCATCAGGTTCTCAAAAGTCTGTCTACACACAGAGAGAGAGGATTATACTAGGGCATGGATCCTTGGGGTTATTTTACAATCTTGCCTATCTTGAAGGGATATGGTTTCCATATACGTGGAATCTAGAAAAATGTTACAAACGAACCTATTTGCAGGGCATGAACAGAGACACAGACAGAGAGAGCAGACATGTGGACATGGCGGTGCGGGGAGGGCAGTAGGGTGAATCTGGAGATTGGGACTGATATATATATATACACCACCGTATGTAAAATAGATAGTGGGAACATGCTATCAAGCCCAGGAAGCTTAGCTGGATGCGCTGTGATGACCTAGAGGAGTGGGAGGGAGATCCAGGAGGGAGGGGATATATGTATACAGACAGCTAATTCACTTCACTGTACAGCAGAGATTAACCCAACATTGTAAGAAAAGTACACCTCAAATTTAAAAAAGGGGGTGGAGTATGGTTTCTTTTTGCACGTTTTTAGAAATTATCAATTTTATTTTAATGAAAATAATAGAATCTTGGTGATAAAATTGACTTTTGAATTATTTATTCCCAGTGGCGTTTCCCTCCTCTTACAACTGAGACAACCACTATCATAAATTTATAAGTAAGAAATTTGCTTATGAAAAAAAAAAAGGGACTTCCTGGGTGGTGCTAGTGGTAAAGAACCCAACTGTCAGTGCAGGAGGTGTAAGAGATGCTGGTTCAGTCCTTGGGTTGGAGATGATCCCCTGGAGAAGGGCATGGCAACTCACTCCAATATTGTTGCATGGAGAATCCCATGGACAGGGTAGCATGATGGGCTACAGTTCATAGTGTCACAGAGAGCTGGATACGACTGAAGTCACTTAGCACAAAAAAGTATAAAAAAATTATCACTCACTCTGTTGCTTTTCAAATAGAATTTTATGAAATATTTTGGAGCAGTCCTTGTTTTATCTTAAGTTTAGAAATTATATATGAAATACTATCTCAATTTCATTATTTTCTGTATGAAAAATTTTCCATATTATTAGTTATTTTTAACAGCTTAATTTCTAATATCCAAGGAAAATGATAAAATTTCTCAGCATAACTGAAAATGTGTATCTCCATGATATTTTACTGAGTTTTTCTTTATTGATATTGAGGCTTTGGCATTTGATATGAGGTGTACATATATTCATGATTTTTACATTGCCAAAAGTATTTCTTTAACAAATTATAAAATATGTATTTTATAAATAGCACAGTGATCCTGGTTATTCTTGGATTCTATAATTGTTTTTCTACTGGTGAAAATTTACTTGTAAACTCAAAGTCAATAGTCATGGCACTTTCGCGAATATTCACCAGCACACATAATAATTAATGTTTGAGCTACCTGACATCCACATTCCCAGCTGAGGCTGAACAAGACTATGCTCTGCTTTCCTGTGTCAGCCTCATGCAGAGACAACAAGAGGATAGTGTGGGAGACAGGACGTGGAGTGGAAGAAGCTAGGTCTCTGGGGCCATTTGGACTGGGTTTAAATCTTAAGTCTGGCACCTGAGTGGGAGGGCCTGAGAAAAACGATACAATGGATATGAACTTGAGCAAACTCCAGGAGATGGTGAGGGACAGGAAGGCCTGGCGGACTGTAGTCCATGGGGTCACAAAGAGCCTGAAAAGACCTGGTGACTGAACAACAACAGGTAAATGACTTAAAAATTGTGAGCCTCATTTTTTCTTTTGTAAAATAAAGAAATTAGCATTTACAAAGATGAATTATTTTTAATTTGTAAGATTACAGCCTATATGAGATTTTTACATATGTATATATAGATGCATACACACACACAATATTCACCTACCCTAGAACAAATGACACAGTGTAACTTCAGTCACTGTTCTTAATTGGAAAATTTATGTAGCTACTGAGAATAATAAAAATCAGTTGTGTAGTCTTATTCATCATTTTAATACTTATATCATATTTTTCTGTGATATTAATTTTGCTTCACTAATCTTTTTTTTAATTTTCCTCAGTCCAGTTCAGTTCAGTCACTCAGTCATGTCCGACTGTTTTGACTCCAGGGACTGCAGCACACCAGGCCTCCCTGTCCATCATCAAATCTAGGAGCTTACTCAAACTCATGTCCATTGAGTTGGTGATGCCATCCAACCATCTCATCCTCTGTCATCCCCTTTTCCTCTTGCCCTCAATCTTTCCCAGCATCAGGGTCTTTTCAAATGAGTCAGAGCTCCGCATAAGGTGGCCAAAGTATTAGAATTTCAGCTTCATCATCAGTCCTTCCAATGAATATTCAGGATTGATCTCCTTTAGGATGGACTGGTTGAATCTCCTTGCAGTCCAAGGGACTGCCAAGAGTCTTCTCCAGCACCACAGTTTCAAAGCATTAATTCTTTGGTGCTCAGCTTTCTTTATAGTCCAACTCTCACATCCTAATGGAAAAATCGTAGCTTTGACTAGACAGACTTTGGTGTAATGTCTCTTCTTTTTAATATGCCGTCTTGATTGGTCATAACTTTCCTTCCAAGTAGCAAGCGTCTTTTAATTTCATGACTACAGTCACCAGCTGCAGTGATTTGGAGCCCAAGAAACTAATTCCAATATTTCCCCATCTATTTGCCATGAAGTAATGAGACTGGATAACATGCTCTTAGTTTTCTGAATGTTGAGTTTTAAGCCAGTTTTTTCAGTCTCCTTTTCCACTTTCATCAAAAGGCTCTTTAGTTCTCCACTTTCTGCCATAAGGGTGATATCTTCTGTATATCTGAGGTTATTGATATTTTTCCCAACAATCTTGAGTCCAGCTTGTGTGTCAACCAGCCTAGCATTTCACATGATGTACTCATCATATAAGTTAAACAAGCAGGGTGACACTATACAGCCTTGACGTACTCCTTTCCCAATTTAGAACCAGTTTGTTTTTCCATGTCCAGTTCTAGCTCTTGCTTCTTGACGGGCATACTGATTTCTCAGGAGGTAGGTAAGGTGGTCTGGTATTCCTGTCTCTTTAAGAATTTTCCACAATTTTCTGTGATCCACACAGAGGCTTTGGCATAGTCAATAAACAGAAGTAAATGTTTTACTGGAACTCTCTTTCTTTTTTGATGATCCAACAGATGTTGGCAGTTTTATCTCTGGTTTCTTTGCCTTTTCTAGATCCAGCTTGAACATCTGGAAGTTCATAGTTCATGTACGGTGAAGCCCGTTTTGGAGAATTTTGAGCATTATTTGCTAGCCGGGAGATGACTCCAATTGTGAGGTAGTTTAAGCATTCTTTGGCATTACCTTTCTTTGGAATTGGAATGAAAACTGACCTTTTCCAGTCCTGTGGCCACTGCTGAGTTTTCCAAGTTTGCTGGCATATTGAGTGCAGAACTTTCACAGCATCCTCTTTCAGGATTTGAAATAGCTCAGCCTGAATTCCATCACCTTCACTAGCTTTGTTCATATTGATACTTCGTAAGGCGCACTTGACTTTACATTCCAGGATGGCTGGCTCTAGGTGAGTGATCCTACCATCATGGTTATCTTGGTCGTAAGATATTTTTGTAAAGTTCTGTGTATTCTTGCCACCTCTTCTTAATATCTTCTGCTTCTCTTAGGTCCATACCATTTCTGTCCTTTATTGTGCCCATCTTTGCATGAAATTTTCCCTTGGTATCTCTAATTTTCTTGAAAAGATCTCTAGACTTTTCCATTCTATTGTTTTTCTCTATTTCTTTGCATTGATCATTGAGGAAGGCTTTCTTATCTCTCTATGCTATTGTTTGGATTTCTGCATTCAAATGGGAATATCTTTCCTTTCCTTCATTTTGTTTAGCTTCTCTTCTTTTCTCAACTGTTTGAAAGACCTCCTCAGAGAATCATTTTGCCTTTTTGCATTTCTTTTTCTTGGGGATGGTCTTGATCCCTGCCTGCTGTACAAGGTCACAAACCTCTGTCCATAGTTCTTCAGGCACTCTGTTTATCAGATCTAATCCCTTGAATCTGTCACTTCCACTGTAAGGAATTTGATTTAGGTCATACCTGAATGGTCTAGTGGTTTTCCTTGCTTTCTTCAATTTAAGTCTGAATTTGGCAATAAGGAGTTCATGATCTGAGCCAATATATGTTGGAGGTAATGAGGATAATGACCTTCTTCAAAAGGTCACATCAGGACCTCACTCAGTGCCTCTGACCTGAAACAGGCCACTGCCAACACACACCTTCTTCTCAGTCATGTCCTACTCTTTTCAACTCCATGGGGTGCCAAACAGCAGGCCTCCCTGTCCAACACCAATGCCCAGAGTTTGTTCAAACTCATGATCATCAAAGCAACAGTGATGTCATCAAAGTATCTCATCCTCTATCTTCACCTTCTCCAGCCCTCAATCTTTCCCAGCATCAGGGTCCTTTCCAATGAGTCAGTTCTTCACATCAGGTGGCCAAAGTTTTGGAGTTGCAGCTTCAGGATCAGTCCTTCCAATGAATATTCAGGACTGATTTCCTTTAGGATGGACTGGTTGGATCTCCTTGCAGTCCAAGGGACTGTCAAGAGTTTTCTCCAACACACAGTTCAAAAGCATCAGTTCTTTGGTGCTCAGCTTTCATTACATTCTATCTTGCCCATCCAGACATGACTAATGGAAAAACCATGTAATGTCTCTGCTTTTTAATATGCTGTCTAGTTTGATCATAGCTTTTCTCCCAAGGAGCAAACGTCTTTTAATTTCATGTCATTTAATTTTTGTATTTTTCCTATATTGGTGAAAGTGATTGTTTTCTCTTTCTAACAAGTACAAAATTTTATTACTCTTCTACTTAAAAAAAAAAATACTACTACATATTTTAGTGCTTATTAATTTAATAATTTAGCTTTCATTTTCTCCCATGGGGAGTGGGGATAGAAGGAGGCAAGATGCATTTAGAAGTATAGTCTGTATTCTTCCACAAACAATTTAATAATGTTTTTACTTCATGAGTGATATTAAACACATAAAATGTGAAAGCTTGTAATGACAATGACACCAAGAAAATGAATAGAAAGACTAGATTTACCTTTTTCCCTGAATGACATATTATAAATTGAAGCAGCTCTAAATTTTACAGTTGACAGAGATGAAGAGTATGATTTAGTTTCTTATCACTTCAGTGCCTTTAATGATAGTCTGCAATATTGATGCCTTTCCAATGAGTTTTACAGATGTTAACAATTGCTTTTAGAGTTAGAAAGGGGTTGGAACTTAGCATGGGTTCTTTTTCTTCTTATACTGCTATTTTCAGTTTTAGTAGCTTATGCAGTTATTTGTGTCAACTCTAACAGTTTTTTTTTTTCTGATATTGATGGCAACAAAATATGTTTACCTCTCTCCAATAAATCACTTAAGTTACTTAATCTTAGATTTTGTGGAATGATTCATAGGAAAGTGACACAATGTAGAAATATCATTATTTATTTTATTAACTAATTGTAAATGTATTTCACTAGGTGCTCAGTTGTGTCTGACTCTTTGCAATGCTGTGGACTGTAGCCTGCCTACTATTCTCTGTCTCTAGGATCTCAGGCAAGAATACTGGAGTACTGGTATTACTGGCAATAGTAGGTTGCTAATTTCTTCTCCAGTGGATCTTCCTGACCTAGGGATTGAAATCACATCTCCCGCTTGACAGGCAGATTCTTTAACATTGAGCCACCTGGGAAGCCCCATAGTTCAATACAATTCTTATAAAAAAAGAAAAGCCAATTATTTTTGAAAAATAGATTAGTAGTACAAAATCGGAAAATAAGAAAAATATTTTTAACTTTCTACATTTGTTCTAAACCCTATTCTCTGAGTAAATCTCCAGTAACTTCTACTTTGGGATTTCATTGGGTGAAACTATTGAAAATTAAATGCTCTACAATTATCCATATGAAAAAATTCCTTATTGGTATGTAAACTCTGTAATATAAAGTTTGGAGGATAATTTTATTATTTTTTAATTTAAAATTCTATGTTTCACTCTTGACATTTCTGTACAAAAAAATTAATAGTCTCCCATTCTTATCCATTCATTATTTGAATGTGAACTCACTTTCACATATTTCATTGGTCACTACAGTGTCATAATTTAAATAATTTGTTGTTGCAGAAAACTTCAACAGCTGTAGTAGGTCTTACTTATTTTCTTGCCTCTTGAAAATGTTAATTTGCATAGTATTCCTTATAGTAGTGGAAGTGCAACATGCAGTGACTACTCCTAACTGATCGCTTTAGTGAAACTTTGAACTTTTGTCTGTAATATTCTTGTCCTAATAAAATTTCTTCTGTGTCTCCATAAGATACATTGATGAAAAATGTCATTATGCAATATGTCTTCATTATCCAGGAGGACTGCCTATTACTTCTTCTATCTCCTGCTATCAGGAATAAAATGTTTTCAGACAAGTCATATCACTTGCCAATCTTCAATGTAAATAATTACATTTCATAAAAGTTGCTTTTAATTAAGATAAGTTTTACACTTTGAGCAGAGTTCAGATTAAATGTTAATTTGTGATGTATCAAAAATATTTGAGAATACATGATTGCCATGCCACTTTTGGCAAAGTTTTTACTAAGTGCCTGATTTTGTTTGTGCTGTGCTTTATCCCAATGTTTAATATGAAGAATATTAAGTAACGATGATATTTCCATAACTTATTATATTACTTGGTTTTCCTGTTCTTTTTCCCAGTATGTACATGCAGTTTCTTCTGTGGTTATTTCTACAACTGAATAAGTAGCAGATAATTATGTACTCTATAATCTTTGAGGAAGATGGTGGACCTTGCCATTATCATTTGGAATTAATTTTGTTAAACAAATATTAGTATTGAGGTGAAAAGAATAAGAGCTTTATTTGGGGTCTTAGAAATTACGATTAGGGAAAACCAGATTCCAATAAAACTTAAAGAGGTTTCATGTAAGCAAATGTGTCAGGAGCTTATAAAGGCAAAAGATGGGTTTGTTAAACTTTTCTTGCAAGAATTATGATTGACTCTGATGCAAAAAGAGAAATATTTGTCCTTGAGGGATATACTGTCATGAGTTACTTAGAGTAGGATCTGATAAGTATCCTGAGTTTCTAGAACATTGAGTTTCTAGAACATTCTGGATGCCTATTTTAAGATAATAAGTGATCAAATATCCAGATTCCATCCAACTGAAGTGTGTATGAGTCCCACTTCCTCAATGGTCTCCTGGCTCCATTTTGGAGAGTGCTCTTAACAACACCAACTCCATTTTGACTCTCCCAGTTTAACAAGTGTGAACACTACAAAATGTTATAAACTGTTCTAACATGGTTAACTTGGTAAATCAGGGTGTTTTAGAAGATGTTCTTCAAAATATATACTAGCAAAAACTCAAAACCAGTGAGACCACTGTTATTCCAAATACTGTTTCAAAGTGGTAAGGGATTTAATTTAAATTATGAAAATAAAGTATTTTTAATATAAGGTATATGAAGTCTTGTGATTCCTTTTTGTTTTGTTTATATTTCTCTCAGCTCAATGTGTCTCCAACTAAGTGAATAGTTATTGCAAATGCACAGTACAGTGATTAGATTTTCCTGAAGATGATGACATATTACTCCAAAGATGAAGGGAAATTAGAGCCTCTCACTTAAAACAGGAAATATTGACCCAAACTTCACAATATTACTTGAGTCTCTCCTTCTACAACATTACTTCACAGTCATGATGTTCTTCAATTCAACACAATTGCAGAAGAGAACAGTGTGCTTGAAATTAGATTGTCACATGTGATAGAATTAATCTTAATCTCAGATGTGCTTAAAATCACATTTTGATTTTTTAAAATTTCTATAGGAGACTTTTTTGACTTTTAAAAAAATTATTAAAAAAATAACATAAAAACATAATAAAAAGTCAAAGATAAGATTTATCATCTTACACATTTAAGTGTATAGTTTACTAAACTTTACAATATTTACATCATTATGCAACAGAAGTCTAGAACTTCTTCAGCTTGCAAAGCCAAAATTGTATGCCTATTGAAAAACAATTCCTCTTCTCCCTGCCCGAGCCCATGGGAACCACAATTCTACTTTTTATTTGTATGGGTTTGATTCAGTTCAGTTCAGTTCAGTTCAGTCGCTCAGTCGTGTCCGACTCTCCTTTACATATATTACAGCATTATGCACAGTATCCAGGAAGTGGAAGCAACCCAAATGTTCACAGATGATGTATGGTGTTAGAGATGAAGGAATTCTTCTCTACCCTTCTAGATTCTTCTGACTGGACTATAAATTAAGTTGACATGAGATAAGAAAACAGAAGAAAATCAAACCAAATTTTAATAAGATGTATACATGGGAGAGACACAGGAAAACTTGAGTAATTCACCAACATGGCTGAAGCCCTCACTAAACAGCATCTTCAACTAAAGACAAAAGAAAATGTTGGGAGTAATGATTTGGGACTTCCTAGGGGAAGAAGGTGGAGAAGGAAATGGCAACCCACTCCAGTGTTCTTGCCTGGAGAATCCCAGGGACAGCGGAGCCTGGTCGGCTGCCATCTATGGGGTCGCACAGAGTCGGACATGACTCAAGCGACTTAGCAGCAGCAGCAGCAGCAGCAGCAGCAGCAGCAGCAGCAGGGGAAGAAGGCAATCCACATGAAAGTAGAAAAACAAATGCTTATAAATTCAGAGAAAACTTTCAGCAAAATTCAACACCCATCTATGATGAAAACTCTACAGAAAGTAGGCATAGAAGAAATCTACCTTAACATAATAAAGGTAGCAGATAATTATGACAAACCCACAGCAAACATTATTGTCAATGGTGACAAACTGAAAGCATTTCCTCTAAGATTAGGAACAAGACAAGGGTACCGGTCACATCCAATATTCAGCATAGTTTTGGAAGTCCTACCTACGGCAATCAGAGAAGAAAAAGAAATAAAAGGAATCCAGATCAGAAAAGAAGAAGCAACACTGTCACTATTTGCAGATGACATGACACTATACATAGAAAACCCTAAAGATTCCAGAAAAGTGCTGTAACTAAGCAGTGGATATAGTAAAGTCTCAGAATCTAAAATGAATATACAAAAATCCCTTGCATTCCTATACACTAACAATGAAAAATCAGAAAGAGAAGTTAAGGAAGCAACCCTGTTCACCATTACAACGGAACAGAACAAAATACCTAGGAATAAACCTACCTAGAGAGTCAAAAGATCTGTATGCAGAAAACTATAAGACATTGATGAAAGCAATGAAAGATGACACAAAGAGATGGATAGATATACCATGTTCTTGGGTTGGAAGAATCAATATTGTGAAAATGACTATAATATCCAGGGTAATATACAGATTCCATGTACAGATACCAAGCTATCAATGGTATTTCTCACATAACTAGAAGAAAAAAGTTCACTATTTGTATGAAAACAGAAAAGACCCTAAATAGCAAAGCAATTTTGAGAAAGGAAAGTGGAGTTGGAGGAATCAACCTTCCTCATGTCAGACTATACTACAAAGCTACAGTCATCAAGATAGTGTGGTACTGGAATAAACCAGAAATATAGACCAATGGAACAAGATAGAAAGTCCAGAGAAAATCCCACACATCTGTGGGCACATTGTCTATGACAAAGAGAGCAAGAATATACAATGGAGAAAAGATAGCCTCTTAAATAAGTGGTGCTAGGAAACCTGAACAGCTACGTGTAAAAGAATGAAACTAGAACACTTCCTAACACCATGCACAAAAATAAAGAAAAGTGACGGGAGCCAGCGAGGGAATCCTACCCATGGCAAAGGTCAATTGGGGAAGAGGCCTGATGGGCAAAGGCTAATCAGGACTCGAGGAACCCCCTGGACTTACCTGAGCATCTACCCCAAAGAAAACCGGAGTCTGACTGCCTTACTATCTTACGCCTCTTACCAAGTCCTCTAATACTTACGGGGGCTTCCCCCAACCACCTTTCTCTGAAAACATTAATTCAGAGCTGTAGTTAAAAAGTTCTCCTTGGCTTAATAGGAGTGTTCCAATCCAAGCCCCTCTGATAGCTTTCTAACTTGCATGACAAGTTTGTCTGGGCTCTTACAACTATGAGTGTGACTGTTTATAGCCTCCCAGCCACGCAAGGACAGAAAGCCTAATATTCTAAAATACAGGGATCTGTTGAAGAAGTTAAAATCATTAGAGTAGTACTAAAAAAGATCTCATTGTTGAATCAATGCTTGCTGCAAAGTTTCCTCTATCTATTGTATCCTTGGAAATATATTAATCACATATAGAGAATATAAGTAGTAGCCTTTGATTTAACCACATCAGATCTTAAGTTAATAAATTCTTTTCTTGTAGCTCACTACACCTGTGCCTTATAGGAATGTAACTTTGTCATGTGTCTAGCACCTGACTTTAGGAAAATCACCTTAAAAGAATATAAGACTTTTTCTAGCTAACTAACCTTTGTTAGGAGAGAGGGCCATAAACTGTTAGAGGCCACCTGGCCAGAAGATGATGTAAACCACCTAAAACTTTTGTATATCACGAGACATACAAAAATGAGCCCTGATCCTTATAAGGGTCAAGACTGCTGACCCCGTGTGATTTTGGCGTGACTCTATACCTCTCTTTCTCTATTTTTTATGTGCACAACTTAGGGTATAAAAACAGCACTGGAAAATAAAGTTTTGGGCCTTGCTCACTGAAGCTTGGTCTCCCCGTGTCGTTCTTTCTCTTTTTCCATCCTTTTCTCTAGTCTCCTTTTTCTGGTTGAGATCCTTGGAGCACTGGGCCCTCTGCGTTTACTTATCTGCCTGGGCTTCTAAGACCCACTCGAGGGGGTGCCCTGGTGGGGTGCCTCCAATGATTCGAGAGGGCGCCTGCGGCCTACGTAAACAGAGCAAACCCCGTGCTGGGGTTTTATTGGTTTCCTGCGTAAACCAAGGAATCATCAGCCCCGGTCTCTCTGTCTCTCTCTCTCTCTCTCTCTCTCTGACGCCGACGCCATTCATCCTGAGGATACCCGGGGCCATATCGAGGCTGGTCCCCGATAGAAAAGTGGATTAAATAATTAAATATAAGGCCAGAAACTATAAAGCTCTTAGAGGAAAAACATTGGCAGTGCATTCTTTGACATAAATGACAGCAAGATCTTCTTTAACCCACCTCCTAGAGTAATGAAAATAAAAATGAATAAATAATACTTAATTAAAAACTTTTGTACATCAAAAGAAACAATAAACAAGATTAAAGGACAACCCTCAGAATGGAGAAAATAATTGCAAATGAAACAAATGACAAAGGATCAATCTCCAGATTATATTAATACAACAGCTCATATAGCTCAACATCAGAGAAACAGCCCAATCAAAAAAAATGGACGGAAGACCTAAACAGATATTTCTCATAAAAAGACATACAGTTGGCAAATAAACATATGAAAAAATACTCAGCATCACTCATTCTTAGAGAATTTCCAATCAAAACTACAATGAGGCATCATCTCACACCAATCAGAATGGCCATCATCAAAAAATCTGCTAACAGTAAACGCTGGAAAGGGTAAGGAGAAAGGAAACCCTCTTGCACTGTTGGTGGGAATGTAAATTGATATAGCCACTATAGAGAACGGTATGGAGATTCCTTACAAACTAGGAATAAAACTATCATATGACCCAAGAATCCCATTCCTGGGCATATGCCCTAAGAAAACTGTAACTGAAAAAGACACATGTACCCCAGTGTTCATTGCAGCACTCTTTATGATAGCTAGGACATGGAAGCCACCTAGATGTCCATCAACAGATGAATGGATAAAGAAGCTATGATACATATATGCAATAGAATATTACTCAGTCGTAAGAGAGAACACATTTGAGTTAGTTCTACTGAGGTAAATGAACCTAGAGCCTATTATATAGAGTGAAGTGAGTCAGAAAGAGAAAACCAAATATCATATAGTAACAAATATATATATATATATATATATATATATATATATATATATATGGAATCTAGAAAGATGGTACTGATGAACCTATTTTCAGGGCAGCAATGCAGACACAGACATAGTGAACAGACTTGTGGACACAGTAGGGGGAAGGCTAGAGAGTAGCATGGAAACATACATATTTCCATATGTAAATAGATAGCCATTGGGAAATTGCTATGATGGATGATGCAGGGAGCTCAAACCTAGTGCTCTGTGACAACCTAGAGGGGTGGAATGGCGTGGGAGATGGGAGGAAGGTTCAACAGGGAGGCGACATAAGTATAGCTGTAGCTGGTTCAAGCTGACATATGGCAGAAACCAACACAATATTGTAACACAATTATCCTCCAATTGAAAATAAATTTTAAAAAAAAAGGAAAAACAAAAACAGTCAAATGCTTGGTAAACAGATTTTTGCTGGGCTGTGCATAGAGAACGGGACACAGGAATTTTAACAGACTTCTCCAGGTTTCTTTCTATCCATCATATCTAGTTCATACCATACTATAATGTATCTATGGTGACAGTTCCATTCCTGTAAAAGGTCCTTTATCTAAATTCTTTCAGACAGTTCAGTTCGGTTCAGTCACTCAGTCGTGTCCGACTCTTTGCGACCCCATGAATCACAGCACGCCAGGCCTCCCTGTCCATCACCAAATCCAGGAGTTCACTCAAACTCATGTCCACAGAGTCGGTGATGCCATCCAGCCATCTCATTCTCGGTCATCCCCTTCTCCTCCCACCCCCAACCTTTCCCAGCATCAGAGTCTTTTCCAGTGAGTCAACTCGTCACATGAGGTGGCCAAAGTATTGGAGTTTCAGCTTTAGCATCAGTCCTTCCAATGAACACCCAGGATTGATCTCCTTTAGAATGGACTGATTGGATCTCCTTGCAGTCCAAGGGACTCTCAAGGGTCTTCTCCAACACCACAGTTCAAAAGCATCAATTCTTCGGCGATCAGCTTTCTTCACAGTCCAACTCTTACATCCATACATGACCACTGGAAAAACCATAGCCTTGACTAGACGGACTTTTGTTGGCAAAGTAATGTCTCTGCTTTTTAATGTGGTATCAAGTTTGGTCATAACTTTCCTTCCAAGGACAATTAGGGGAAAAGTAAAAGGTTCTTCCTGAGGTCTTTTAGATCTTGACTGTTTTCAGCTCTGCATGCCGAAGAGACATATTTTGGGGTGACAAATATTCCTCCCTTACAATGGACAAAAGAAACATGGCCTATACACACAAAGAAATATTATTTTGCTTTAAACAAACAAGGATATTCTGTCACATGTTTGTAGTGTAAGCCCTGATAATTGGTTTTTCTTCTTTGTAATGCAGGTCCCTGACTTTAGCTTAGATTGCTGAGCTATCCATTACCAAGATAGCTATCTGAATAAACACCTTCCCAGACCCAGAACTGGAAGATGATTCAGGCTCACTCCCCTCCCTTTCCTTTCTCCCCACCTGCTCACCCCAGCTCAGAAGTTCCACCATTACAAGATATTTGGAAGATTTAGATTACTAACAGTTTGGCTATTTTTTCTTTTCTTTTATTCTTTTCTTTTTGTGCCTTGATTCCCACTAGTATGTTTTATTTTTATTTATTTTACTGGAAGCTAATTATTTTACAGTATTATATTGGTTGGTTTTGCCATACACTGACATGAATCTGCCCCTGGTGTACATGAGTTCCCCTTTCTGAACCCCCCTCCCACCTCCCTCTTCCCTTTATCTTCCCTCTGGGTCATCCCTGCACACCAGCCCCGAGCATCCTGTAACATGCATTGACCCTGAACTGGTGATTCGTTTCACATATGACAACATACATGTTTCAATGCCATTCTCCCAAATCATCCCACCCTTGCCCTCTCCCACAGAGTCCCAAAGACTGTTCTATACATCTATGTCTCTTTTGCTGTCTTGTATACAGGGTTATCATTACCATCTTTCTAAATTCCATATATATGCGTTAGTATACTGTATTGGTGTATTTTTTCTTTCTGGCTTACTTCACTCTGTATAATAGGTTCCAGCTTCATCCACCTCATTAGAACTGATTCAGATGCATTCTTTTTGATGGCTGAGTAATACTCCATTGTGTATATGTACCAAAGCTTTCTTATCCATTCATCTACAGATGGACATCTAGGTTGCTTCCATGTCCTGGCTATTATAAACAGTGCTGCGATGAACATTGGGGTACATGTATCTCTTTCAATTCTGGTTTCCTCAGTGTGTATGCCCAGGAGTGAGATTGCTGGATCATATGGCAGTTCTATTTCCAGGTTTTTGAGGAATCTCCACACTGTTCTCCATAGTGGCTCTACTAGTTTGCATTCCCACCAACAGTGTAAGAGGGTTCCCTTTTCTCCACATCCTCCCCAGCATTTATTGCATGTAGACTTTTGAATAGCAGCCATTCTGACTGGTGTGAAATGGTATCTCATTGTGGTTTTGATTTGCATTTCTCTGATTATGGGGGACGTTGAGCATTTTTTCATGTGTTTGTTAGCCATCTTTATGTCTTCTTTGGAGAAATGTCTTAGTTCTTTGGCCCATTTTTTGATTGGGTCATTTATTTTTCTGGAATTGAGCTGCAGGAGCTGCTTGTATATTTTGGAGATTAATCCTTTATCAGTTGCTTCATTTGCTATTATTTTCTCCCATTCTGAAGGCTGTCTTTTCACCTTACTTATAGTTTCCTTTGCTGTGCAGAAGCTTTTGATTTTAATTAGGTCCCATTTGTTTATTTTTGCTTTTATTTCCAATATTCTGGGAGGTGGGTCTTGAAGGATCCTGCTGTGATTTATGTCAGAGAGTGTTTTGCCTACGTTCTCCTCTAGGAATTTTATAGTTTCTGGTCTTACATTTAGCTCTCTAATCCATGTTGAGTTTATTTTGGTGTATGGTGTTAGGAAATGTTCTAGTTTCATTCTTTTACAAGTGGCTGACCAGTTTTCCCAGCACCACTTGTTAAAGAGACTGTCTTTTCTCCATTTTATATTCTTGCCTCATTTGTCAAAGATAAGGTGTCCATAGGTGCGTGGGTTTATCTCTGGGCTTTCTATTTTGTTCCATTGATCTATATTTCTGTCTTTATGCCAGTACCATACTGTCTTGGTGACTGTGGCTTTGTAGTAGAGCCTGAAGTCCAGCAGGTTAATTCCCCCAGTTCCATTTTTCTTCCTCAAGATTGCTTTGGCTATTCGAGGTTTTTTTGTATTTCCGTACAAATTGTGCGATTATTTGTTCTAGTTCTGTGAAAAATATCCTTGGTAGCTTGATAGGGATTGCATTGAATGTATAAATTACTTTGGTTAGTATACTCATTTTTACAATATTTATTCTTCCAATCCATGAACACGGTATATTTCTCCATCTATTAGTGTCCTCTTTGATTACTTTCACTAGTGTTTTATAGTTTTCTATGTACAAGTCTTTTGTTTCCTTAGGTGGATATATTCCTAAGTATTTAATTGTTTTCATTGCAACAGTGAATGGAATAGTTTCCTTAATTTCTCTTTCTATTTTCTCATTATTAGTGTATAGGAATGCAAGGGATTTCTGTGTTGATGTTATATCCTGCAACTTTACTGTATTCATTGATTAGCTCTAGTAGTTTTCTGGTAGAGTCTTTAGGATTTTCTGTGTAGAGGATCATGTCATCAGCGAACAGTGAAAGTTTTACTTCTTCTTTTCCAATTTGTATTCCTTTTATGTCTTTTTCTGCTCTGATTGCTGTAGCCAAAACTTCCAGAACTATATTGAATAGTAGTGGTGAGAGTGGGCACCCTTGTCTTGTTCCTGACTTTAGGAGAAATGCTTTCAGGTTTTCACCATTGAGGATAATGTTTGCTGTGGGTTTGTCATATATAGCTTTTATTATGTTGAGGTATGTCCCGTCTGTTCCCACTTTCTGGAGGGTTTTATCATAAATGGATGTTGAATTTTGTCGAAGGCTTCCTCTGCATCTATTGAGATAATCATATGATTTTTATTTTTCAGTTCACTAATGTGGTGTATTACATTGATTGATTTGTGAATATTGAAGAATCCTTGCATTCCTGGGATAAAGCCCACTTGGTCATGATGTATGATCTTCTTAATGTGTTGTTGGATTCTGATTGCTAGAATTTTGTTAAGGATTTTTGCATCTATGTTCATCAGTGACATTGGCCTGTAGTTTTCTTTTTTTGTGGGATCTTTACCAGGTTTTGGGATTAGGGTGATGGTGGCCTCATAGAATGATTTTGGAAGCTTCCCTTCCTCAGCAATTTTCTGGAAGAGTTTGAGTAGAATAGGTGTTAGCTCTTCTCTAAATTTTTGGTAGAATTCAGCTGTGAAGCCGTCTGGACCTGAGCTTTTGTTTGCTGGAAGATATCTGAATACAGCCTCTAGTTCCGTGCTTGTGATGGGTTTGTTCAGATTTTCTATTTCTTTCTGGTTCAGTTTTGGAAAGTTGTACTTTTCTAGGAATTTGTCCATTTCTTTCATGTTATTCATTTTATTGCCATATAATTGCTGATAGTATTCTCTAATAATCCTTTGTATTTCTGTGTTGTCGGCTGTGATCTCTCCATTTTCATTTCTAATTTTATTGATTTGGTTCTTCTCCCTTTGTTTCTTGATGAGTCTGGCTAGTGGTTTGTCAATTTTATTTACCCTCTCAAAGAACCAGCTTTTGGATTTGTTGATTTTTACTATGGTCTCTTTTGTTTTTTTTGCATTTATCTCTGCCCTAATTTTTATGATTTTTTTCCTTCTGTTGACCCTGGGGTTCTTCATTTCTTCCTTTTCTAGTTGCTTTAGATGTAGAGTTAGGTTATTTAGTTGACTTTTTTCTTGTTTCTTGAGGTGTGCCTTTATTGCTACGAACTTCCCCCTTAGCACTGCTTTTACAGTGTCCCAGAGGTTTTGGGTTGTTGTGTTTTCATTTTCACTCATTTCTATGCATATTTTGATTTCTCTTTTGATTTCTTCTATGATTTGTTCATTATTCAGCAGCGTGTTGTTCACCCTCCATATGTTGGCATTTTTAATGGTTTTTCTCCAGTAATTGAGATCTAATCTTACTGCATTATGGTCATAAAAGATGCTTGGAATGATTTTAATTTTTTTTTGAATTTACCCACTCTTATGTTTTAAATTCACCAAACAGAGTGAACCCGTGGAAACTTAAGCCTTCACCCTTCACCCCAATAAAACAGATTCCCAGCCTTGCACACTCGCTCTTGCTCTGTGGCCCCAGGCATGCTGTGTAACCTCCAGGAACTGTGAATAATAAGCCTTTTTATTTTTTCAGTTTTCTTGCAATCATATAAGAACCACAAAGCCTGATCCAGTAGCAAACGTTAGTCCTTAAGGACATTATGCTAAGTGAAAAAGCCAGTCACAGAAAGACAAATACTCTCTGAGTCCACTTATGGGAAACATTAAATTTTAATTATTTTATTACTTTCTAAGTTTGTCAGTAAACTACGAACTTTAAGAGCATTTTAGATATGTGAAAAGAGAATCAAATGTAAGTGGTATTGCTAAGGGAGCTCTTTAAAATGGAGCCAGAGGCCATTGAGAAAGTGGGATTTATGCACATCTCAGCCCAGAAAGGTGTGTGTTAGTCCCTCAGTCAAATCCTACTCTTTTGCAACCCCATGGACTGTAGCCTGCCAGGCTCCTCTCTCCATGGAATTCTCCAGGCAAGAATACTGGAGTGGGTTGCCATTTCCTTCTCCAGGGGATCTTCCCTATCCAGGGATCAAACCCAGGTCTCTGCACTTCAGGCAGATTCTTTACCTTCTGAGCCACCAGGGAAGCCCTGTGTCCAGATGGAATCTGTGAATTTTTGACCTGCCCCCCCCTCCTCAGAACACTAGGTTTTATGGAAATCTGTGCCTTCTAAATTGCAGTTCCTATAATTTCTTACTATAATTCTTAAGACTTCAAATAAAGCTCTTTGTTCTTTGCAGCCTCAATACTAATTATTGTTTGACAGATATAGCTCAGACACTTAGAATTTATTGACTACCTACTGTAAAAAAGGAATGTCACTTATCATGCATGTGAAGTGAATAGTAGACAGATGTGACATTTAATTTCAAACAATTGTAACTGGGGTCATCTGTCAGTTGTCAAAGGATTAAATTTATAAACACAAAAATTTCAGAAGGGCTATGTGTGTTTTATGCCATTTATTTAAAATATTTTAGAAACATGATGTCCATGCCAAAAAGAATTAGTAAGCAAACAACTGCATTTATTATATATCCATATAGTTGTACACGTATCCCAAAAACATCCAGTTTTTATTAAAGAAACAAATTTATATTGAGACAAATTGCTTTGATAGTATCTGAGATACGTGAACTCCGGGAGTTGGTGATGGACAGGGAGGCCTGGCCTGCTGTGATTCATGGGGTCGCGGAGAGTCGGATACAACTGAGCGACTGAACTGAACTTAACTGAAGATACATTTCAAAGAAACCAGAAAGGTAATGTGCTTTTGCCCTGAGAATCCTATAAAACTGGGAAAATAAGGTTATTTTATAGCAGTCTTATTGCTTATATTTTACTTATAATATATGTTTTTACATTAAATATATACTATTACAGTTGATTAAAGTGGTTGACATGATACTTCTAGTTGGAAAGAGCCAATAATTTGATACCTTTCATTTTTTACAATACAGAAAATTGTCAGCCCTCTCTTTGATGGAAAGGTTATTTTAGGTTGATTATTTTTAACAACCAGCAGACTTAGAGAAAACTCTGAAAATCAAGTAGGGGTTGCCTTTTTGAAAAATACATTTGCATTTTTAAGAAAAATCTCCATTTGTATGGGTATTTCCCTCTCTATTGCAGACAGAAAAGGGTGACTAGATCTCTAGAAATTCTGGGAGAAGATAAGTACCTAAATCTGCTTAACAAGCTGACCATTGTTAATTGTGTTTTCCCAATAGCCTCCCACAACTGGCCTCCTCACTCCCCAGCATCTTATTGGGACATTTTAAAGAGTTATTCAGTTTTCCTGAGTGTCTCCTATTTTAACAGGAGGTATTCATGTTATTAAACTTTTGTTTCTTTGTCTCCTGTTAATCTGTCTTTTTATTACGAGGCAAGTCTCAGGCAAGAACCTTGAAGGTTAGAAGGAAAATTATTTTTCCTCCCCTACAATGTGAAAGATATCAACAAAAATTCAGATACAGAAAGAGAAATCACCTTCTAATAAAGTAAGATTAATTAGATATAGTGTATATTTACTTCAGTTTACCTGTGATAAATACTTTATGTATGGAACTTTTAGCCAGATAATAGTTTTTCACACTTTTCAGGTAAGGAAATAACATTTAGAAGATGTCCAAACATAATTTTTTTAACTGTGCCTTTGATTTCTATTTAGCATTGAGAAAAAATAAACCTATTATATCTTTCGCTGAAAAAATCTTTTATGAAATGATAAAATTAAACAGTTCAGCAAATGCTTAGAAATCCAGCTCCCAGATTTTAACTCCATGCTACAGCTGTTGTAAAGAGATATTAAAAAAGAAAAAAAGCAAACAGAAACCTCAATTAAATCAGGACTTCCCTGGTGTCCCAGAGGTTAAGAATCCACCTGCCAATGCAGGAGTCATGGGTTGATCTATGGTCTGGGAACTAAGGGGCGCAGCCACCATAATGAGAAGCCCACACATTGCTATTAGAGAGTAGCCCCCACTGATTGCAATGGTGGAAAGTTGGCGGCGCAGAGCGAGGACCCAGCACAGTCAAAGTTAAATAAATAAACAACCTCAGGTAAATAGAGTTGGGAGACAAGAATGGGGAGCGCTCATGCCCTGTGATGATAGTAGAGCCTAACAGAAAAAATAAATACTCTTCTTTGCTGGCAACTGCTCAGTGAAAAGCCTTCTACTGTATTTATTATGGTCCTCCCAACTTCCTTTTCTTCTCTATAAAAATTTTTTCTTTCCCTTGCCATGTGGGAACTGGCACATGGTTCACCACAGTTGCAGACCCTGAAATTCAATTCCCTGCTGATCCCAAATAAACTCATCTTGGCTGAAAAAATACCTAGCAGTATATTTCTTTCGTGTCAACAGAAGCATTGAAAGCCAAGCAGACACTTGGGATTTTTTTTCTTTTTCTTTTTAATTCTTAAAACATTCCACTTGAAACCTGCAGACAGATTTCTCTATTTAGAAACAAATTCCAAGCAAATACACATGCAAACACCACTACCTCTGAAACTAAGACACAAAGCAGCACACACACACCCCAGGCAAAGGATCCCTGAACATCAGTTTGTCTTCAGCGTTCTCCTCTGCCATTATTTGCTTTATTTTTCAACCATCTTATTTCACGGCTTCCCAGGTGGCGCTAGTGGTAAAGAACCCACCTGCCAAAGCAGGAGGTTTAAGAGACATGGATTTGATCTCTGAGTTGTGATGATCCCAGGAGAGCATGGCAGCCAACTCCAGTATTCTTGCCTGAAGAATTCCATGAACAGAGCAGCCTAGCAGTCTACAGTCCAAGGCATTACCAAGAGTCGGACACGACTGCAATGACTTAACATACACATCCTGTTTCACACTTTGAGCTGTAATTTCCCCAACATTATTGACCATAAGGACAACTTATATTAATCTATATATATGACATGTCTACCAACTCATGTCTGTAGCATACCCAAAAAAGCATTATGCCCACTCCAGGTTATTACTTTTCACAATTAAAACATAAACATGAAAAAAGAGTCATTCATGAGTTTGAACACTTTTGTTGAGAACAATAGTGTCCATGCCAGCCTGCTGAATGCATCCTCAAGATGATTTATAGCAGCATCATTTATAATTTTAGACAAGCATCCCCAACTGACTCTCCCTCCTCCACCAAGACATGATCCTCCATTTACATCAAAGGTATTCTATACCTTAGCACAGATATGCGGATAAGGATTTTTATTCCTTTTAGCAAAATTGTACCTATGATGACAGTGAATGTAATCATAAATACGTCATTGAATAAACAAATAAAAAATACTTTTATTTAATATTAATTTTGGAGTTAAGTTAAAAGAAATAAAACAAGTGATATTAAGAGATAATTGTTTAATTCAGTAGAAATAGTCATATTTTTGTGAGGGCATACAAATACATTTGTGTCATCAGAGCACACAAATGCAACCTTACCAGCAGCCTCAGAAAATTCACTGTTCTACAAAATGTATTCTCCTTGAAGCTTATTAAATAAAAGAAAGCATGACTAACAGGATTAGAATATTTACTTTGCAAATTACTGAGGAAGAATGAAGTCAGACATTTAGAGCTCCCTTCAAATTTTAATGATTGTCCTGTTAGTTACTGTGGGTTTCCCAGGTGGCATAGTGGTAGAGAATACACCTGCCAGTGCAGGAGATACTAGACGAGGTGGGCTGGATCCCTGGATCAAAAAGGTCCCCTGAAGTAGGAAATGGCAACCCACTCCAGTATTCTTTTCTGGGAAATCAATGGACAGAGGAACCTGCTGGCTATCGTCTATGGAGTCACAAAGAGTCAAGCATGACTGAGTGACTGAGCACACACACACACACATTAATTGCAACATAGTTGCTGGAAATCTAGATATAACATTTAATTTTGGTTCAGTACCATAATACAAGGGACAAAGAAAAAAGGGTGTCGTTTCTGTAGAGCTTTAATGTAAATATAAATCACCTTCTTTAATGTGGTTTATCCTGTGTAGTTCCCAGCAGAAGAGAATTTCCACATTCAAAAGCAACAAGGCCTGGTAAGCCTCACACAATTACTGCACCTTCACAGCTTCTGAAATACAGTTACATTCAATTAAAATATATTAAATTTAATATTCTTATCTACGCTTTTCAGTTCAGTTCAGTCGCTCAGTCGTGTCCAACTCTCTGTGACCCCATGAATCACAGCACGCCAGGCCTTCCTGTCCATCACCAACTCCCGGAGTTCACTCAAACTCATGTCCATTGAGTTAGTGATGCCATCCAGCCATCTCATTCTCTGTCGTCCCCGTCTCCTCCTGTCCCCAGTCTTTCTCAGCATCAGAGTCTTTTCCAGTGAGTCAACTTGTCGCATGAGGTGGCCAAAGCATTGGAGTTTCAGCTTTAGCATCAGTCCTTCCAATGAACACCCTGGATTGATCTCCTTTAGAATGGACTGGTTGGATCTCCTTGCAGTCCAAGGGCCTCTCAAGAGTCTTTTCCAGCACCACAGTTCAAAAGCATCAATTCTTCGGCGCTCAGCTTTCTTCACAGTCCAACTCTCACATCCATGCATGACCACGGGAAAAACCATAGCCTTGACTAGACGGACCTTGGTTGGCAAAGTAATGTCTCTGCTTTTTAATATACTATGTAGGTTGGTCATAACTTTCCTTCCAAGGAGTAAGCGTCTTTTAATTTCATGGCTGCAATCAGTATCCACAGTGATTTTGGAGCCCCCCAAAATAAAGCCTGACACTGTTTCCACTGTTTCCCCATATATTTCCCATGAAGTGATGGGACAAGATGCCATGATCTTTGTTTTCTGAATGTTGAGCTTCAAGCCAACCTTTTTCACTCTCCTCTTTCACTTTCATCAAGAGGCTTTTGAGTTCCTCTTCACTTTCTGCCATAATGTACTACAAAGTAGCATTAGTTACTATTCATGTAATCTTGATTTTTGTCATGGAGAGATAGTTATCCCTCTGTATTCCATGTACCCTGACTTTCTAAATTTACCACAACCTGGAGTTTTAGGTGGTTATAAGGTACCCAGAATAAATATTACATTTTCCAACCTCCCCTGAAGCTAAGCATTCCTTAGTGTCCTAGTTCTATCCTCTAGCTATAAAACAAAGTATCATATGGCAGCTTCCAGGAATATATCTTAAGAGACAACCAATCATATGTGCCTTATACTTTTTCATCCTGAGACTTAGAATGCATATACAGCTATAGCCTCATCCTGAATTATATAACAAAGACCACCTAGAAAAAGCAGAAGCCTGGGGACCTTTCTGTGCTTCAGGACCATGGACAGAACTGCCATTACAGTTCTGGATATCCCACTTCTGTTTCTCTACAAAAAAAAAAAAAAGTTTCAACTTTATTAATATATCTTAAATCCTTTGTTACTTTGAGTCTGCTTCTCATGATCCAAATGATGAAGCTATTTAAATGCTTCTGGTCTAGCTTAAACATTTTAAAAATGTATTTACTTCTTCACATGGAAGATAATACAAGGAATATAAGAAAAGGAGTGTAGCAAAACGTGTGATTCAGTTTGAAAAATTCTGGAGTTTATATAGTGGCAGAGAATCTTCTGCAGACTTGTTTTAAAACTCAGAGTGCATTCATTGGCTAGAGAATGAAGCTGAATGGAGCCAACCTGTATTTATTATTCATAGTGAAGAGATTTGTGTGGAATGTTAGAATTCAACCATCAGTACCCTGGCTACCATGGTAGAATACAGAGCAAGTACTTGGAGTTTTTCATTGGAAGAATTATATAATAATCAAGCTTGTGGGGGAAATTACCAGCATTATCCTTTGTGTCCAGTAACTTCTCTTAAATGTATTGATATAAATACATGTGTATTTCACAACTATATCTAGGCTGGTGAACCTTGCTTTAAGAAAAAAATAATAATTCAACTGTGGATGTTCGTGTCACAACAAATGATCTTCAGCTTCAATGGTACAGAAGATGCCTCTTTGATTCCTTAGTGGGCTGAATACCATAACTAAGTCCACTTAGAGGAATGAGTTTAGCATTCCTAAAGTCTTTCTCTGACAATTCTTCCCATAGACATGAATTCCTTCCCATAGGCGTGAATCCTAAGAAGCAAGCCAAGGTTGCTTACTGACCAGATGAAAATGAATACGTGAACAATGGGATTCAGAAAATCACAAGGTGGTCTGAATAAATTGGTCCATTTAAGAAGGATGATGGTCATTAGTTCAGTTAATGAAACTTACTCACTCTTTAATTAGGAAGACAAATTGCATGTTTGAATTAAGTGAATGAGATAGAAAACATGTCCAGAGATGGTAAGTGAGAGATAAAGAAATAGCAGTAGTTTCTAAACTTGGTTAAGACCCAGAATGACTTTTCATTATCAAAACAAAACCTATATCTTTACATATTGTTTCCCAGGTGGCACTAGAGTTAGAACCCACCTACCAATGCAGGAGATGTGAGAGACACGGGTTCGATCCCTGGGTCAGGAAGATCCCTTGGAGGGGGGCATGGCCATCCACTCCTAGACAATCCCATGGTCAGAGGACCCTGGTGGGCTATAATCCATAGAATCATAAATAGTTGGACACTACTGAAGAAACTTAGCACGAATCTATATATAAATTATTATTTTCCTAAAATATTTACTTTTTTTTACAATTAAAGGAAACTTAGAGAAAAGCTTCCATAATTAAGGGATCTTTATAAAATGGTTACTGTTGTTCAGTCACTAAGATGTATCTGACTTTGCAACCATGTGGACTGCAGCACGCCAGGCTTCCCTGTCCTTCACTATCTCCCAGTGTTTGCTCAAATTCATGCCCATTGAGTCAGGGATACCATCCAACCATCTCATCTTCTGTCACCCACTTCTCCTCCTGCTTTCCATCTTTCCTAGCATCAGGGTCTTTTCCAATAACATTGTTACTGTAAAGAAGTCTGAAACTAGATGTGCCTTCAAGACAGGATATAACACGATAGACAAATTTTCATCTTCATCCTTAAATGGAAAGCTACTTTTGTTTTCAGGAAGGAATTACTTAATCAGGTGTTTGTAATCACCTGGTTTCAGAAAATAAGCTTATTGAATGGGAAAACTTTACCTTTCCTTCTCATAAACTCTAAAGAATTAAAGGGGATTTAAAATACCCTAATGGTTTCTTGAACAATAAGGGCATTTATAGAGAAATGAGGGGGGAAAATGCCTGAACCAGTTTCCTTGCCTGGAAACGTACAGGGAAATTCAGTGTCACTATCTGAGTATATAGTATTCTGTTCTGTGGCCTCATCTAATTCCATGAGAAAAATACAATGCCCAGGGGTTTGCTGCTGCCATTTATACACTTGCTGGGCACTGCGTACATAAGTGAAACCCTGATGTAGTCCTTCTCTCACAGCAAACTAGTATCTCTTGACCTCAGTCATTTAGTAGACCAAAGTAGTCCTGATGCCATTTAAAAAAAAAAAAAAACTGTTTTCTGCCTATAGTTTTCGTCCAAGTCTTCAACTTCAGCCTCTTCAACAACCTTGAGCTTTCAGAAGATAATCACATTTACAGAGATGCTCTCCCTTCTTCTATAAAGTTGTTCATTGTTCAGTTGCTAAGTCAGGTCCAACTCTTTGTGACCTCATGAACTGCAGCCTGCCAGGCTTCCCTGTCCTTCACCATCTCTCTGAGTTTGCTCAAACTCATGTCCATTGAGTCAGTGATGCCATCCAACTATCTCATCCTTTGTAGCTCCCTTCTCCTCCTACCTCAGTCTTTCCCAGCATAAGGATCTTTTCCAGTGAGTTGATTCTTTGCATCAGGTGGCCAAAATATTGGAACTTGAGCTTGAGCATCAGTCCTTCCAATGAATATTCAGGGTTGATTTCCTTTAGGATGGACTGGTTTGATCTCCTTGCTGTCCAAGGGACTCTCAATAGTCCTCTCCAGCACCACAGTTCAAAAGCACAAATTCTTTGGCACTCAGCCTTCTTTATGGTCCAACTCTCACATTCATACATGACCACTGGAAAAACCATAGCTTTGACTATATAGACATTTGTTGGCAAATGAGGTTTCTGCTTTTTAACACACTGTCTAGATTTGTCATAGCTTTTCCCCCAAGGAGCAAGAGCATTTTAGTTTTTCAGTCACTGTCCTCGCTGATTTTGGAGTCCAGGAAAATAAAATTTTTCACTTTTTCCATTTTTTCCTCGTCTATTTGCCATGAAATGATGAGATCAGATGTCATGATCTTAGCTTTTTGAATGTTGAGTTTCTCATTTGTGTGCCACATTGAACCAACTTTTTCACTCTCTTCTTTCACTTTCATCAAGAGGCTCTTTAGTTCTTCTTCACTTTCTTCCATAAGGGTGGTGTCATCTGCATATCTGAGGTTGTTGATATTTCTCCAGGCAGTCTTGATTCCAGCTTGTGAGTCACCCAGCCCAACATTTCACATGATGTACTCTGCATATAAGTTAAATAAGCAGGGTGACAATATACAGCCTTGACGTACTTCTTTCCCAATTTGGAACCACTCCATTGTTCCATGTCCAGTCCTATCTGTTGCTTCTTGTCCTTCCTACAGGTTTCACAGGAGAAAGATAAAATAGTCTGGTATTTCCATCTCTTCACAAATTTTCCAGTTTGTTTGTGATGCACACAGTCAAAGATTGAGCAAAGTCAATGAAGCAGAAGTAGACATTTTTCTGGAATTCCATTGCTTTTTCTATGATCCAGCAGATGTTGACAATATGATCACTGGTTTGTCTGCCTTTTCTAAATGCAGTTTATACATCTGGAATTCTCAGTTCACATACTGCTGAAGCCTAGCTTAAAGGATTTTGAGTACAATCTTACTGCCATGTGAAATTAGTGTAATTGTGTGGTAATTTGAAGATTGTTTGGCATTGCCCTTCTTTGGGGTTAGAATGGAAGCTGACCTTTTCCAGTCCTGTGGCCACTGCTGAGAGTTTATTTGCTCACAGATGTGGCGCACACGTGAGAAACTTTGCACTGACTTCTAATGGCAGTGTTTCTCCTTGTTTCTTATCTCATGACACATGCCTTCAATCCCCTCATCGAGTTGTGAAAATTATTGGTGTTAGTTTGCATGAACTGAAATCTTTTAGACAGGCTAAGAAACTTTTGCTATGAGGAATTTCTCTCAGCCAGCTAGCTTTTGATTAGATTCTTTCAGCTACCTCACTGGACATCTAATTTTTGGTAAAACTTTGCCTATGGTTTGTGTACCTGCTAAAGATCCTCCACCTTCTTGGTCAGTTACTCATTTTCTTATAAATCATCTCAGTTAATTGTGAGCCTGTGAAGAGAATCCAATAATTCTATGTCTGATTCAGTAATGTGTTTCCAAGGTTAGGATCAAACTGCTGCTGCTGCTGCTAAGTCGCTTCAGTTGTGTCCGACTCTGTGCGACCCCATAGAGGGCAGCCCACCAGGCTCCCCCGTCCTTGGGATTCTCCAGGCAAGAACACTGGAGTGGGTTGTCATTTCCTTCTCCAATACATAAAAGTGAAAAGTGAAAGTGAAGTCGCTCAGTGGTGTCCAACTCCTAGTGACCCCATGGACTGAGCCCACCAGGCTCCTCCGTCCATGGGATTTTCCAGGCAAGAGTACTGGAGTGGGGTGTCATTGTCTTCTCCGAGTAGCAAACTAGAGATCCTATTTTAGGTCTCCTGAGAGTCTTATCCATCACACCAATGCTTGTCTTCCATTGCAAATGTTTCTACCAGGTCTACTAATACTTTGGCTGTTGTGTCTTTTCAGCAGCCTCACAAGGGTCTGCCAGAGTGACTGCCCCAGGTTCTCTGCTAAACATTTAGCACCCAGCCAAAATCTGTTTAGGGGGACCCTCCATCCCCACATTTTGCCTGTGAATACAAACACTTCTTCCTCAGCCTGGAACTTACCAATTGTAACTATTTTTCTAAATCATCTAACATAATCCAATTAGAAAAAAAAATTACAAATTAATTGTAAAAGAAAAATTGCAAAATAATCGGAATGATCAAGAGTTTAGGAAAGTGGACTGGCTAACTTGACAATTGAGTGACATTGCCGTGTCTTATAATCTTACATCTTTCACTCTTGTCACTGCCCCCAGGTTCAGGACAGAGGTGTGGGCAACATAAGTGATGGCACTTTCGAGTGAATTGGCATTTGTTCTTTCTCCATAATCTCTTTGCTGACATATTCTCTTTCATAAACATTCTACTTATTCTCTAAACCAAACTTCAGATTAATAACTGATGTTTTAAAGAAAATTTACTACTGAGGTTTGGAAGATTTCCATAATAAATGATACATTTGCACTTTTACATACTGGGTTGGTCCTTCTGTTATAGAATCATCTCTAGGAATTCATGAAGTAGGGAAGAAAAGTGATTTGTGAGAATCCATGGTTTCTTGAGTTGATTCACATCAAATAGCACTGAAAGTTCACCACGATTTGTAATCTGTTGTATAAGCTTGTGAGTAGAATCAGAGGGACTATGATGATGGTTTGGGTTTTTATTATTATTATTATTGCTGCACCATGCAGCTTGCAAAATCGTATGTCCCCACCAATGGATTGAACCCTGGTCCTCTGCAGTGAGAGTGCAAAGTTATAAACACTGGCCCACCAGGAAATTTCCTGGAATTTTAAAAATGAATTCAATACAAAGAGAGAAAGAACCTATGTTTGACTGAGATGGAGATTTATCCCCTGTTTTGATTTAACCTTCTCAGGTAACTTGAATTTGTAGTGTAACACACTTCCTGTGAACTTTAGAGAGGACAGTTTTGCTAGAACCAGAAGAATCTCACCTCAGAATTTTTTTTTATTCCTTGTGTGCTCAGTCAATCATTCATGTCCAACTATTCGCAACCCTTTTGACTGTAGTTTGCCTGGCTCCTCTGTGGGATTCTGTAGTGGGTTGGCATGCTCTTCTCCAGGGGATCTTCCTGACCCAGGGATCAAACCTGAGTCTGTTGCATTGCAGGTGAATTTTTACCACTAACTGAACCCCCAGGTTGGAAATATTATACAATAGTAAAATTGAAAAGAATTTGAGGAAAAAATTAACCTTTAGGTAGTTAGTAGCTACAAAAAAAAAAGCCTCCTTTCCTATTTCCTTAGTTTTGAATGAAATTTGGCTTGTTTTGTTCCTTAATCTGACTTTCATTTGGGCTCAAGGAAAGGATAAGCTTCTGAAATAAAGTCAGGTCAGAGAAAGGAGAAAAGTAAATGTGGTGTTAATGCATATTTGTGATTAACTTGCAGTAGTGAAGGTTAATTAATATTCAGGGAATCAAAAGCTAAAGGGAAGCAAGATTTTGTCAAGAAACATATGGCAAAAACGTGTGACATCCACAGAGCCTCAAAAGATAGCATCCTGGGAATTACCCTCAGCAACAGAGTAGAGCTAAAGAAAGCTTCATTGTTTCACTAAACATGCATTTAGTAAAGATCATTTTAAGTCAGGGTTTCTCAACCTTGGTGTCATTGACATTTTGGGTCAAATTATTATTATTTTTTTGTAGGGGTTGCTGTGTGCATTGTAGTATTTTTAATCACATCACTGGCCTCTACCTGCCAGATACCAATATTCCTCTCCCGCACCTCTTCCCTGGTGGCTCAGATGGTAAAGAATCCACCTGCAATGCAAGAGACCCAGGTTTAATCCCTGGATTGCGGAGATGACCTGGAGGAGGAAATGGCAACCGACTTTATTTAGTATTCTTGCCTGGAAAATTCCATGGACAGAGGAGCCTGGCAGGCTATGGTCCACGGGATGGCAAAGAGTCAGACATGACTGAACAACTAAGCACACACACTCCATCCCCCTATGGTAGAAAAAAGAAAAAAAAAAGACAGTAGACATTGCCAAATGCCTCTTTGGAGGTTAAATCTCCCTTGGATAAAAACCAGTGATAAAAATAATATTTATTATTTTCTAATTGGGCTTAACAATTGGTTAGCCTTGAATTTCTGTAAGTATGAAGCACAATTGACCAAACTGTCACCTGACAGCACAATTGACTAAACTTTCAAATTTTTTAAGTTTTATGGAAATATACATACAGAAGAGAATATATTGCCATAATATACAGTTCTGATGAATTGTAACATACTGAACACATACAGAAAGCTGGCAACAAAATCAAGGACTAGACATGACCCACAGCAAGGAGTCCACCTTGGGCCCCTTTCCACACTCTACCTTACAGAGGTCATCCCTCTCCTGCCTTGTAACAACACAGGTTGATTTCCCCTGCCGTGCTACTTTGTATGAATGAAGTCACACAGTCTGTAGTCTTTTGCATCTGGGTTTTTTCCTCTTAATATTGTTATTATGTGATTCATCCATATTGTTTCACGTGGTTGGAGATTATTTTCATTAAAAGTTGTATCACATTATGAAAATAAAATTTGAATTATCTATGCACTATAACAAGGCATCTGAGTAGTTTTATTTTCTTTAACTATTAAAAATAAAGATGCTGTGGATAGTATTTTACAGCGTGTGTGCATGTGTGCGTGTATATATGTGCATGTGTGTGTATGTGTATGCCTGTGTGAAAAAATATGTTTATATATATGCCCAGTGTATGCCCAGGAATAGGACTGCTGGGGTTGGGGGTGGAGGCTGGGACCAGCAATTTGTTTTTCTGTATCTTTATCTATGTCTGCTGCTGCTACTGCTGCTAAGTCGCATCAGTTGTGTCCGACTCTGTGTGACCCCATAGACGGCAGCCCACCAGGCTCCCCTGTCCATGGGATTCTCCAGGCAAGAGTACTGGAGTGGGTTGCCATTGCCTTCTCCGTATCTATGTCTAATATACCCAATGCCGTGTATTAAAAGACCATCCTTTCCCCACTGTAATCGAAATTTGTTTTTGTTATAAATCAGATAACCATCCATATATTGGTCTACTTGTGAACTTTAATTCTGTTTCATTACTCAGTTTGATGCTTGATATTTTAGTGCTTGTGCTTTGTTTTTCTTTAAGACTGCTTTGTCTATTTTTTCCCCTTTGAAATTACCAAAGGAGTTTTAGAGTCAGCTTGTTATGTTGTGAAAGCGAAGTCATTTAATGTTGGCCTTTGTTTTTTTCCAATGTAAGCATTTATGGCTATAAATTTCTCTATAAGCACTCCTTTAGTTTTAGTTCATAAATTTTTATATAAATATCTTCACTATCATTGACTTCAAAAATATTTTCTAATTACCATTTTAATCTTTTAGCCAGTGGTTTATTTTAAAATGTGTATTTTTGAAAACAGGCATTGTGCTAACAACCCTGTAAAATTAGCTTATAGATTCGAACATTTGTGTTTAGATTCTTTTGGATTACACAGTCATATAGTCTGTGAATAGTGACAGTTATTCTTTTCCAGTTCTTATGTCTTTTTATCTTTCTTTCTTTCTTTTTTTGCTTATCACAATGACAAAGGCCTTGACTCATTAAGCAGCACTAGCAACTGATCATCTCAATCCTATCAGGTATGAAGTTGGGTTAGAATGGGTTTCATCCTTAGTAAAAATCTGGTACTGAATGGAAACTTGGGTCTGTTTGCCCACATAGAGAAATCCGGTCTACTGACATCGGACTGTCGTGAAGGTGCAGTGTTTACCATAAGGCACCATACAAGCCTAATGCTTAAAAAGTTCAAACTGCCTGGTAGATTTCAGTAGAGCATTTTTAAAGGAAAGGTGAAGGAGGGTAGTCCTGGAGTATGTGATCCACTTGTGCATAAATTCCCTAATTGGTTGATGGTAAGGTGAAGTGAAAAAGACAGTAAGTTGTTGCAAATATTTCCTGGATCCCTCCAGAGTCTGGAGGGATGTGTTAATTTCTTCCCTTCTGTGGGGGTTTAACCAGGCGAATTCTTTACCACCTGAGCCACAAGGGAAGCCCAACATTTGTAAAACAATTTAGTAAATGTGCGTCACATACTGTTATCTAGATACTTCAGAGAGGAGCAAAAGCAGAGGATATGGAGAGGGGTCTGTTCCCAGCAGGATCCTGCTCAGTTACAAATCCAGCTGCTCTGGTTTGCTCTGTTCTCTCCAGGATGTCACTCTCCTGGTCTTTTGACTGTGAGTAAAGGGCATCCTTCAACTGGACTGGAGGGAGATCCAACTCGGCTCTTTGGTTTTCCCAAGCCGTTACTCCACTTCCTATCACATGCCAATTTAAATCCAAATATCTGACAAGTTAAGGCCAGAGGCAGATGGGCCCGCCCCCCCAGGGTAAAGCAATTGGAAATCATTTTCTATTGACAGAAACTCCAAGACAAGAATAGAAGCTCAATTAAGGCAACTAGAGCAAGAAAGCTGGGCCCTGCCCAAACCACATATTTCTTGTTTTCAAAGTTGGGAGATCTCCTTGACAACATGTGCACAGAAAGGCTCTTTGGAGGCCAAAGGGGAGTTATGTCAAAGGATGTTCTACCCAGACACATTTTTGGTAAAATCTCTTGGCTAAGAGATGTGTGCACAAACATGGGAGGATCCTGGGATATACCAAATATGGACTATGAACCAGGCAAGTTAAGATGATTGTCCAAAGGAAACGGGGAAAAAATGTCCCATAAAAGTAACTCAAACCACTACAAGGGAATGACTCAGGGACTCTTTCCCTGAGTCTGCCTTTGTGTCTGTCCATACTTACTGTATTCTTTTTCTCTTAATAAATACTTGTTTCACTACATTCTGTCTTTGTGGGAATTCTTTTCTGCAAAGCCGAAAGTCAGGGCCCTTGTCACTGACCACTGGTCTAGTGTCTAGAATCTGGGGCTTTCACCACTGTGACCCAGCCCGGTCTTTGGCTGGGAATCCAAGCCCCACTGCAAGCCTTTGCGGGCCAAGACCACTGGAGATCAAGGGACACGGTAATGAGCTTGCGGTAGGCACCACTCCTTAGAAAGTCTTTTGTTTTCTAGGCACCTAATGATTGCTTTTGAACTATGGTGCTGGAGAAGACTCTTGCGAGTCCCTTGGACTGCAAGGAGATCCAACCAGTCCATCCTAAAGGAGATCAATCCTGGGTGTTCATTGGAAGGACTGATGCTAAAGCTGAAACTGCAATACTTTGGCCACCTCATGCGATGAGTTGACTCACTGGAAAAGACTCTGATGCTGGGAGGGATTGGGGGTGGGAGGAGAAGGGGACGATAGAGAATGAGGTGGCTGGATGGCATCACTGACTCGATGGACATGAATTTGAGTGAACTCTGGGATTTGGTGATGGACAAGGAGGCCTGGCGTGCTATGATTCATGGGGTCGCAAAGAGTCGGACACGACTGAGTGACTGAACTGAACTGAACTGAATGATTGTGGGAAATTTTATTCCTCCCCTTTGAAGCACTGGCTACTCTTCACCATCCTCTGCGCTCTAGAACTTGAGATATTACCATTGGTAATCCTGACTGTGGAGAAGGAAATGGCAACCCACTCCAGTATTCTTGCCTGGAAAAACCAATGGATAGAGGTGCCTGGTGGGTACAGTCCAAGGCATCGCAAAGAGTCGGACGCGACTGAGTGACTAAACCACCCCCACCAATCCTGACTGTAGATATGAAAGCCCTCCAGTTTTCAGTTTTATTCCAGCCCTGCTGAAAACTTACAGATTTATCGGTTTCTCTATCCCCTGGCAGTGGACCTCTTCCTTGGTTCAGCCTTCTTTTGAAGGAAAGCTATATGGCTCAAAAGAGCCTGGAGTTAACCGCCCCCCTCCCCGAGTCCTCCCCACCATTCTATACAGAATAAATAACTTTCTCCCCTGAAAGAAAGAAATGGACATTATGATTATGTTCAGCTCCCAGCCACTCCCAGTCTCTGGCCAATCTCAGAAACTCCTTACGCCAGTTGTTGAAATCTAACTAATCAAAAATAATCATGAGGAGAAACAGACTTCCTCAAAACGATGCATCTCCTCATATAAATGTTTTCTATATATACCTACTCTCTTCTTGACTTAGTGCAGCAGCCACTAATCTGACTGCACGCCTTCTTGCCTCATTAAAGGTGATCTGTTCCTGTAAAGCGCTGGTCTGTTCTTTTTCTGAACCTCGCCTTCTCTAACTCCCTTACCTTACATCTTTAGCTTCTACCCCAATTTGATCAGTGTCCCCAGTTTGAGAAAAATCAACTAGTGACAGTCAGGTATATTCAGAAAAGATTTTGTAGTTTTAATTCAGCTAGTCCTCATTACTTCCAGTGTATGTCTCTTAAATCTCCAAACATATTGCTTGTAGAGTGCATCCCATTTTTCCCTAGTTCTTATAATAAAACATCAGCTTTCAACTACCTACTCTACCCTACTTAATAGCAAAAATCTCCCAATATTTTTAAGCATTTTTTTATTTAAGTAAAAGTCATATAAAATAAAATTAACCATTTTAAAGGATTTGGTTCTTTGGTGGCATTTGGTATTTTCAGAATGTTGAGCAACAACCACCTCTATCAAGTTCCAAAATAGATTTATTACCCCAAAAGAATATCTCCTACTCCTTAAATCAATTCTACTTTTGTCCTCCACATTGCCCTGGGTAACTACCAATCTACTCTCTGTCTTTATGGAGTTACTCATTCTTTGATTTAAATAAGATCATACAATGAGTGTCCCTCTGTGCCTAACTGATCTCACTCTGCACAAAGTTTATTCAGTTCAGTTCAGTCACTCAGTCGTGTCCACCTCTTTATGACCCCTTGAACGACAGCATGCCAGGCCTCCCTGTCCATCAACAACTCCCGGAGTTTGCCCAAACTCATGTCCATTGAGTCTGTGATGCCATCCAACCATCTCATTGTCTGTCGTCCCCTTCTCCTCCTGCCTTCAATCTTGTCCAGCATCAGGGTCTTTTCAAATGAGTCAGCTTTTCTCATCAGGTGGCCAAAATATTGGAGTTTCAAGTTCAACATCAGTCCTTTCAGTGAACAACCAGGACTGATCTCCTTTAGAATGGACTGGTTGGATCTCCTTGTAGTCCAAGGGATTCTCAAGAGTCTTCTCCAACACCACAGTTCAAAAGCATCAATTCTTCTGCTCTCAGCTTTCTTTATAGTCCAACTCTCACATCCATACATGACTACTGGAAAAACCATAGCCTTGACTAGATGGACCTTTGTTGACAAAATAATGTCTCTGCTTTTTAATATGCTGTCTAGGTTGGTCATAGCTTTCCAAGGAGTAGGTTTATTCACACTGTAACAAGTATTAGAACTTCATTCCTATTGGATGCTGAATCCCACTGTACATGTATGTCACATTTTGTTTAGCCATTCTTCTGATGCTGGACCTTCTGTGTGTTACCACATTTTGGCTAATATAAATTGTTTGCTATACACATTTGTGTATAAGTATTTGTTTGCAGACTTATTTTCAATTATTTTGTGTTCATAGCTAGGAGTGGAGTGACTGAGTCATATTAAAATATTTGTTCAACTTTATGTGGAGTTGACGGTTTTTGTTTGACAGTTTGGAGGAGACAGTTGATTTAAAGACTTTGTCCAGTGAGTTTATTATTTATGCTTAGTCAGGGAAAATTTCTGTTCATTTCTAATGTTAATGGGCCATACATTTTTTGTTTCTTCGTATATTTTATTTGTAGTTTGTTGTTGAAAAGTATACATTTAGATATTAGAGTGTTCTAACTCTAGAAATCAGATTCTTCCCCTCTTCAGTATTTTGTTTCTGTGTGATTTTTCTCTTGTTTGCTTGATCTGGGATGTAGCTGTTTGATTATTTAGTAATTTTAACTAGTTTTAAAGGCTGTATTGTTGTCAGATATGCTTTCTGAAGTCTGTTCCTTTAGATGATGATCAACTAGTGTTTAGATAGAGATTTTCTTGACTGGAACAACAACAAAAAATGAATAAATATGAACTCAGTCTTTGCAGTCTGGCTCTGTTTGGGGCACTTTTTCAATGCTTAAGCGGGGTATTTACAAATCCGCCTCTTCCTGCTGGTATCAGGGTCTTCTTTCTCTGTTCTCAGTATTTTGTTGTTGTTTTTGCTTGCTGTTTTGTTTTATTGTTTGAACAGTCATCCTTTTCTGGGCTGTGTAAGGCCTTCTAGGTTTCTAGTAAATGGGGTACTCTCTAATGCCCCTAATTCTCCAAACATTCTCTCTTCCCAGCTTTTCTTCACAAGCTTTCAGCATATTTATTGTTTGCTTCAGTTGTAATCTTTGCCCCAGGCAGCAGCAAAATTATTCTTTGGCCTTTCACTGGTTTTGAAGTATGCCTTATGTACAGCTACTTTTCTACCTTGAGGGACTTCCACAGTAGGGAAAACAAATGCAAGCTTCTTGCCTTAGTCCTTCGGGGAGTGCTCAGACTGGTCAGAACAGACCGATTCAGTTCTTAGAGGCAAGGTCTGCTCTACTCCCTCCAGAACCAGAGGCCAGTGTCCTGCATAGGGAAACACAGGCTGCTGACCTGAACATTTTCTAATCTGCTAGTTGCTTTTGCAGTAAAGAGGGTGGATTGAATTAGGAAAGGAAAAAAAATAAAACAGAATTGTTGCTAAGCTGGGGAGTAAGATGGAAACAAAAGTAAATAAAATGCTGCAAAGCTTTTCTAAGATTTTTTAAATCAACTGATTCCTTATTTAGTGCTTGCTTATTTACTATAAATCTTTGCCTATTTTCCAAAATTCTGATATCTTTTGCTTTCTTTGTTTTTGGTGGGAGGGTTATACCTGTGATGGGGCAAATTCTTGGAGCTACCATTCAACTATTTCCACTAGATCACTGAAATACTCCCTAATCTTTTCATTTCCCCCCAAGTTAAAGCCTTTACCCTAAAGAGTTCCTGTTAATTTCTCTTGAAACACTGCCCATCACTGACATGCAGTACCAGAAATACTCTTTCTCTCTTATTCTTTTCTCTTCCAAATTTGAAATGATCAGTATATTTCCCAGTCACCTTTTATACGCTAGTTGTATATACTGGACCAAATGACTTAGACTTGGGAATTATATAAAATTATATTTTTTGAAATGTATCTTCAAACATATATATTCACACGCACTACTTATATACATACATGGAAATAATATGTATGACTGTCAAACAGCAAAGAAAGATAGAACAAGCTTTAGTACCAACGATGTTTTGAAATTTTTTCAAATGCTATTTTTAGCTGTCCTATTTACTATTTGGAATTTTAGAAGTGGGACATGAGAAGGCTCAATTTATAGCATCTTCAGCATTTCCATCCAACTTTATGTAGTCTATGAGCTTCTGAAGGAACTTTGAATGTCAAAGCTGTTGAGGCCAAAGAAGGAGCCCAGAGCCATTACTTCTTTATTCCCTCAGGCAAAATGACTGATATCACCCTGGTGAGACTCAGGAGAATACAAAGTTGAAGATTAAAACTTTGTGTTTAAGTTTATTTGGGATTTGACCAAAGATGGAAGAAAATTTTGCATTGATTTATATAGCTATCATCAGTAAACAATCAGCCTGGAATGTAAGAGACACAGGAGACATGGATTCAATCCCTGGGTCAGGAAGATCCCCTGGAAGGGGTCATGGCAGCCCACTCCAGTATTCTTGCTTGGAAAATTCTGTAGACGGAGGAGCCTGGCAAGCTACAGTCCATGGGGTCACAAACAGTAGTATATAAAACTTCTTATGATATCAGTAGACCACAAATTAAGTGTGTGCATTTCTAATAAAGCTATATCTGCCCAGATACTTACATAAATTGACTTTTTAGAAAAATATAATGCAAAAATATCTGTAATTAAATTAGCAGGCTTTTTTTTTTTATTGCATGGCATACAAACGCAGACCAAAAATTTTAGCAAAAATAATGAATTATAATTACAAGTGCAGTATTAAAAAGGTAGCAGTTATATTTTAGAGTTTAATATTCAGTTCAGTTCAGTCGCTCAGTCATGTCCGACTCTCCGCGACCCCATGAATCACAGCACGCCAGGCCTCCCTGTCCATTACCAACTCCCGGAGTTCACTCAAACTCATGTCCACAGAGTCGGTGATGCCATCCAGCCATCTCATTCTCTGTCGTCCCCTTCTCCTCCCGCCCCCAACCTTTCCCAGCATCAGAGTCTTTTCCAGTGAGTCAACTCGTCGCATGAGGTGGCCAAAGTATTGCAGTTTCAGTTTTAGCATCAGTCCCTCCAATGAACATCCAGGATTGATCTCCTTTAGAATGGACTGGTTGAATCTCCTTGCAGTATAAGAGTTTAATATTAGGGTATGAAAAAAATAAATTACTTCAGGTCTGTAAGCTTCCAGAGTGTCCTATGGTCACTATAATGCAAATACATAATCATAAATGGAAATTCACTTTCACCTGACTTTAATGAAGTGAAATTGTAAAATATTATCTTAAAGTTTTTTGACACTCTTCACAAAGAATCTATTAATATGTCCTCTTTCATGAATCTAAGCCTCTATGACTATTTGGCTAATATTTGATAAAATTCACCTGTGAAACCATCTGGGCTGACCTTATGTTTTTGTTGTTCTTTTCTTGGGGGTGGGCACTTATATTTTGGGGATGATTTAAATTTCAAATTAACTTTATTTTCTTGATGTAAGACTATTCAGACTTTCTATTTTTTCTTGAATTAGGTTATTAATTTCTGTCTTTCTCAGATTTTGAGTTGATCAGACTTACTATTTGGTTGTTAGCCAACAAAAGACTGCTTCTGCTTCATTATAGCTTCACTCATGGATGGACCTGAACCGTTTAAGGAGAAAAGAAATTCTCTCGATAAGCAAAAACATCAGTCATTCATTTTATGTGGGAAGAAGCAGACCAATGAAAGAATCTGTAGAGAATCATGTATAGTTGTAATTGGCTCAGCAGATTTGTCAAGGATCTCTGAGCAATGGTGTACTATATGATCTCTATAGTGTGTTAGTATGTCATGACTCCCAACAAAAGGCATTAACGATGCACTGAACAACGGTGTGGACAAAGACATCAGTTATTTGACACCAGATAGCCTCTGTCACTGGCCCCTCTATGTGGAAAATGGACACATAATTGTAATACCTAATATGGCGGAGATAGAGACTATGAATAGGCCCAAAGACATAATCTCCAACTGACCAGGGCAGGCCTAGCTGCTACCACAAGCACAAAAATTCAATACAGAGCCCCTGATACGGCACCATGCATGGAGAGCCTACCTGGCCTCTTGGAGGTAAGTTAATCACCATGGGGTCCTCTTTCATTAGAAGAGGACGCCATTCTTATTTTAGGTATAATTTCTGTCTGCCAGGCCTTAATCAGCACCATTATTTGGGTACTGATGGACTGATATGTGACTAGCATTGCCTTAGAACCTAGTTTGGAGCAAAGTACTCTATGACTTTGCAGTTTACTATGGAATATATTGGTCTTGTTACACACACACACACACACACACACAGAAACCACTGGCAAAAGAGAGCAATGTAAATGTAAACAATAATGGAAGGTACAATAATGTGCCAACTTGGAGATGATATCCTGCCAGTGTAGAATACCATTCTCCAGTAGGCAATTATTCCCTAAATCTGCAACCCTTATTTGATACTGTGATAGCCAAAAGTAGAATATATACATTTGAGAACTAAACGGTTGAAAATAGCATTAAGCCTGCTTGCTCTTACTTCTAGTGACCTATGTAGGGGAGTTTTGCTTAGGGTCTTCTTTTTAGTTTAGAAATCTCACCTTCCCTTAGGAGAAGCCCTTCATCATGGTATGCAGCAAGGGTCCCTTTAAAATTTCAGCTAAACTCTAGTAAAAATGTTACTATCTCATCAGGAATAGTTGATCTTGGTCATGAGAAGGAGGTTGGAAGGTTGTTATGAGGACAGAAAACAGCTTGCTTGCCACTCATGTGTGACACTCCCTGGGTACATCCTCTGGGTATCGTTTACCTAATTGTGATTATCAAAGGCACAAGTACAGGAGATGAGGTGGGTGTGATGACTAGGATCTTGGGTGCCACTGAGAAATGCTTTTGGGTCAACACACCACTTAAGTCCAAAGAGGGGAGATTCTTGTCAAAAGTGAGGGGACTCTAGAATTGATGAAAAAGAGGAGACAACTGAATTGAAAGTACAGCTTCAAGACCAGCTACACATGTGGGCTTGAGATTTATCCCACAAAATTTGCTGTTGCAGTTTACCCCAGGAAGCATTACCAACACAACTCTTAGGAGAAGAGTTTCCAATTTATTATGTGAACTATATGGAGCTGAAAACAGCAAAAGGTGGATTGCGATGACTGTCCTGCGTGCTACCAAAATTTACCCTTCAGTCCTGAAGTCTCATTCACTTAGCCACTGAGTGTTTTTCTGACAGACAACTTTTTACTGAGCTTCATTTTGTGAAATTGTCCTCAGCCGAAGAAAGCTGCCTTACTCTTCCTGCCCAACCCCAACCCCCCAAATAAAACACTTCTTCCTTGGGATACTCAGCATCAAATGACTTGGTGTGAAGGTTTATGTGCCTGATGCTTTACTTTGAAGCAGGAATATTCTGAAGGGTAGTTCAAACAGTGCTGCCTACTAGATTGGTCAAGGACTGGTCCATTGACACCACATCACAAGTCAAATCTTCCCTTTGTCCAATTCACTTCCTCATGACTCTATAGGTGTCAGTTCTCAACTAAACACTCATATACACATTTCCAACTCTGACCCTGTTTCCTAGAAAATTCTGTCTAATATAAGGACAAGGTGAGGTTATACCTAAAAACCAAAATTTACACCAGATATAACCTTGTTCTAAGTAATTCAACAGGCAATAGCAATTGACCATTTTCTCTGATTTTACACCAGACAGGGTATAAGGTATATTCAGTTTAAAATAATAAATTTAGGCATCATAATATGATAGATTATAGGGTTAATTATTTCTGAGTAAAAGGTTCGTACCTGTAAGTCTATTACCTTTATTTTAGTTCAAAATATAACTCAGTGATGATGCTGGTCACATGAGGACACTGGAAAAGACTAAGCAGGAAGTGTTCATTTTCACTGCCACTACTGGAAAAGAAATAGGAAAAGTCATCTGTTAGTGGCTTCTGCCTTGTGGAAAAGTGACACACATTTCTGAGGGGAACCTAAAGTTGAAAACTAAAAGCATTTAAGCAAACAGAAACTCCCTTGGAAATATGAAAAAAATTGAAAGCGTTAGTCACTCCAGCAGTGTCTGACTCTTGACCATAACCCACCAGCTTCCTCTGTCCATGGAATTCTCCAGGCAAGAATACTGGAGTAGGTAGCCATTCCCTTCTCCAGGGGATCTTCCTGACCCAAGGATCGAACCTGGGTCTCCTGCATGGCAGGCAGATTCTTTACTGTCTGAGCCACTAGGGAAGCCCCTTGGAAGTGTGAATTACCAAAAACATTTAAAAGCATAGTACAAAAAATAGAAAATTCTTTCCTCAACTTATTAAATAGCACCACACTGTCTTCTGAAGTGCACTAGGCTTCTCCAGCTATCTAACCCTTTTAAGTGGCCTGTTTCCTGAAGAAATATTAGAGTATCTAGTTCAAGTTTTCTTGCTTAAATCTCCCAGTCAATTTTAAAGGATTATTATGGTCAGAAAATATTAATAAAAATTATTGCTAACTTGATAAAATTGGAGATAACTCTTCTTATTGGATAACTGACTATGAAAGTTCCAAAAATCATTTGTTACCAGTGACTTAACGCTATTGTTTTTCTTTGACTGTGACATTTACCTTTTTTGCTTTACTTAAAAAATACATAATATTGACAATATATTTACTTAATTCATGAATATTGGAACCCAAAGCATTCATTTAGCTATTAGTGAAAAAATAAATTCCACAGATGTGACAGAGGGACTGCAGTTCAAGTTATCCGGGTGGAAAAAAACCTTGAGATAATTAGGATTGGATAATGGAGGCCTAAGATAATGAGGGTGGAACTGGCATTGCAAGAGATGCTGCCTGAACCTCAATTCCCTTGGCTGCAGAACACAGATTGGATGGCTGCTGGCCAGAATCCAGGCGGTCAGAAGCAGCCAGCTGTGTCTTTAGCCAGCAGTGTTGAGAGCTCCATTTCCCCAAGCACAAAGGACAATGAGAGGTTAGGAAGTCTTATCTTTTCAACTGAAATACATGTGGACATATCCCTAGTAGACTCAGCCTTCCTCTAGATGTTAAACTTTAGGACAAGCAGATGGTGGTTCTGTTAAATACCTTGCATTAAGGAATCCATTCTTTTGGGAAAAAAAATGCAAACTGAAATCTTAGAAATAGATGGCATGGTCTAGGTTACCAATATTTTAAATGATGCATACATTTGACATGTTTTGTGTCAAAACATTTTTTAAAGCCATAAACTATGCAGTCTTCTGGAAAAGAATTTAGAAGCACAGTTTCTGATGATTAAGGTAACTGAATAAGAACAACTAAATTGGCAGCTTGCACTGAAATACATTTTCTTTCAAACAGGTATTATAAGATGGTCGTAGAGAAACCCTAGCATATTGTTTTATGGTTATTGAAACATTGAATGCATCACTAAAATTGTAGCCAAAGGGTTTTCATAGAAAAAAGTTGTTGGATTGCAAAGCAGCATTGTATTTGTAGCCAAGGCAGCAGCTGATCACAGTGGCTCTAAAGTATGGATGGTCCTTCAGAGTCATGCCGCTTGGAGTCCAATGTGCTGAGCCTCTGTAGAATCTTATCTTTCAGTTACTGTATATGGACAGTTGCCTAGAAATGAGCAAGATGTTGGACAAGACAGCTGTTTGTGGCGGAGGCAATTTCCTAGAGAGAATTTCATTTGCAAACTGTCAGTTAACAATATCTCTAATATGAAAAAATTCAGTCCAGTTCAATTCAGTAGTGTTCAACTCTTGGTGACACATGGACTGCAGTGTGCCAAGCTTTCCTGTCCTTCACCAACTCCCAAAGTTTGCTCAAACTCATGTCCATCGAGTTGGTGATGCCATTCAAACAACCATTTCATCCTCTGTTGTCCCCTTCTCCTCCTGCCTTCAAACTTTCCAAGCATCCGGGTCTTTCCCAATGAGTCAGTTCTTCACATCAGATGGCCAAGTACTGGAGCTTCAGCATCAGTCCTTCCAATGAATATTCAGGACTGATTTGATCTTCTTGTGGTTCAAGGGAATCTCAAGAGTCTTCTCAAACAATACAGTTCCAAAGCATCAATTCTTTGGCACACATTCTTCTTTATGGTCCAACACTCACATTCATACATGACCACTGGAAAAACCATAGATTTGACTACCTTTATTGGTAAAGTAATGTCTCTGCTTTTGAATATGCTGTCTAGGTTTCTCATAGTTTTTCTTCCAAGGAGCAAACATCTTTTAATTTTGTGACTGCAGTCACCATCTGTAGTGATTTTGAAATCCATGAAAGTCTGTCACTCTTTCCATTGCTTCCCCAACTATCTGCCAAGAGGCGATGGGACCAGATGTCATGATCTGGTTATTGATATATCTCCTAACGGTCTTGATTCCAGCTTGCATTTCATCCATTCCAGCATTTCGCATGGCGTACTCTGCATATAAGTTAAATAAGCAGGATGACAATATACAGCTTTGACATACTCCTTTCCCAATTTGGAACCAGTCTGTTGTTCCATGTCCAGTTCTAACTGTTGCTTCTTAACCTGCACACAGATTTCTCAGGTTGTCTTGTATCTCCACATCTTTAAGAATGTTTCACAGTTTGTTGTGATCCACACAGTGAAAAACTTTGGTGTAGTCAATAAAGCAGACATAGATGTTTTTCTGGAACTCTTTTGTTTTTTCTATGAACCAACGGATATAGGCAATTTGATCTCTGGTTCCTCTGCCTTTTCTAAATCCAGCTTGACAATCTGAAAGTTCTTGGTTCACCTACTGTTGAAGCTTGGCTTGGAGAATTTTGAGCATTACTTTGCTAGTGTGTGAGTTGAGTGAAATCGTGCAGTAGTTGAGCATTCTTTGGCATTGCCTTTCTTTAGAATTAAAATGAAAACTGACCTTTTCCAGTCCTGTGGCTGGAAAAGATTAAAAAGTTTTCTTTATATAAATCCAGAATCCACCTTACCAGCATCAACATGATCTAAAATATAAAGTGAAAGATTGAGCACCATTTTCTTTTCTTAGATATGCATCATAAAATATTTGGGACAACTATTAGATATTTTGTCAATTTAAAAAATATTTTCTATTTGATCGTTTTTTTGTTTTTAGCTTGATATGAGATTTAATTCAATTTAATGAGTTACACGGAGAAGGGCATGGCAACCCACTGCAGTGTTCTTGCCTGGAGAATCCCACGGACAGAAGACCCTGGTGGGCTCCAGTCCACAGGGTCACAGAGTCAGACACGACTGAGTGACTTCACTTTCACTTTTCACTTTCCACTTTCACACATTGGAGAAGGAAATGGCAACCCACTCCAGTGTTTTTGCCTGGAGAATCCCAGGGACGGGGGAGCCTGGTGGGCTTCCGTCTATGGGGTCACACAGAGTCGGACACGACTGAAGTGACTTAGCAGCAGCAGTGTTTGTAAGCAGTCTTTTGTATGGCAAATAATACTGATCAAAGTTTGTAAATAACATGTTTATTTTTATTATTTCTTTGATTAGTCACAAAACTGTTCATATTTAATTTTACCACATGGTTTCCTCAAGAGGGTAGAAGTTTTAAATGCTTATTACTACTTGCAAATGCATATCTGCTTTCTTTTTACTCATTTAAAATTTTCCTTCCCTCTTTCTGATTTCTACTGCATTGCCTGTATGTATTTCTATAAGCTGTTTCATCTCCATTTTATAAAGAGATAGAGTATAGCAGAAATAAAGCCTCCCACTATTTGTCTCAGTATGCACCAAGAAGCTTCATGTCATATTTCACCCCCAGCCCATATTTTCAGAACGAATCTATGATCTTAAAGACCATGCAGCCACCTCCCTTATGGAAGCATCGAGTTTTCTATTTACTTATTTTTATTGGAGTATAATTGCTTTACAATGTTGTGTTAGTTTATGCTATACAATGAAGTGAATCAGCTATGTGTATGTGTGTGTGTTTATGAATATATACATATATATATATATATATGTATCCCCTCCCTCCTGAACCTCCCTTTCCTCCCCCCTGTGCACATCATCTCACTGCTCTAGGACATCCCAGAACACCAGGCTGAGCTCCCTGTGCTATACAGCAGCTTCCCACCAGCTATCTGCTTTACACATGGTAGTGTATATATATCAACACAACTCTCCCAGTTTGTCCCATCCTTCTTCCCAAGCTCCATGTCTGTGTCCACATGTCCATTCTCCACGTTGCATCTCTACTCCTGCCCTGCAAATGGAATTGTTGGAAATCCTACTTATTACACATAATATCTGCTATTATTTAGCATATATTCCCTAAAAATGTACATCCGCTGCATACATAGCTATTTTGTCATGTTAATGGTAGACAGAGTCTATTCTGGACAGCAGAAGTTAAGGTATGAGTATTAAACATAATCTAAAACATTTATAGACAAATAGCACTTCACAATCATTTTTTTATATTGCAATCTTTGTCTGTTTTGAATCTACAGTCAAATATATTTCATGTTACTCATCTACTTATAGTTGAGAACTGCATCCTTTTCTCAATAGACAAATGTGATCGCCGAAGAATTGATGCTTTTTAACTGTGGTGCTGGAGAAGACTCTTGAGAGTCCCTTGGACTGCAAGGAGATCCAACCAGTCCATTCTAAAGGAGATCAATCCTGGGTGTTCATTGGAAGGACTGATGCTAAAGCTGAAACTCCAATACTTTGGCCACCTCATGCGACAAGTTGACTCACTGGAAAAGTGTCTGATGCTGGGAGGGATTGGGGGTGGTAGGAGACGGGGACGACAGAGAATGAGATGACTGGATGACATCACCGACTCGATGGACATGGGTTTGAGTGAACTCCCGGAGTTGGTGATGGACAGGGAGGCCTGGTGTGCTGTGATTTGTGGGGTCGGAAAGAGTCGGACACGACTGAGCGACTGAAATGAACTGAACTGTGCTAACTTTATATTTCATCATCCTCCCAACAGAAAGGAAAATCTAGGTACATATAAGCACTGTTACATGCTCTTAGTGGAATGGCAAGAGGCTGAACGAAAATGGGTTCAGGCTCTCTGAGACAAATAGAAAACTCATTTGGCCCCATGAGAGTTGTTGTAATCTTAAATTCAGTTCAGTTCAGTTCAGTCGCTCAGTCATGTCCGACTCTCCGCGACCCCATGAATCACAGCATGCCGGGACTCCCTGTCCATCACCAACTCCCGGAGTACACTCAAACTCATGTCCACAGAGTCGGTGATGCCATCAAGCCATCTCATTCTCCGTCGTCCCCTTCTCCTCCCGCCCCCAACCTTTCCCAGCATCAGAGTCTTTTCCAGTGAGTCAGCTTGTCGCATGAGGTGGCCAAAGTATTGCAGTTTCAGCTTTAGCATCAGTCCCTCCAATGAACATCCAGGATTGATCTCCTTTAGAATGGACTGGTTGGATCTCCTTGCAGTATAAGGGACTCTCAAGAGTCTTCTCCAACACCACAGTTCAAAAGCATCGATTCTTCGGCGATCAGCTTTCTTCACAGTCCAACTCTCACATCCATACTTAAGTAGGTATGACTTAATCATCTTTGTGTTTAGAGCACTCATATGAAGCAAAAGATTATCCCCATTTTCTATTCTAAGATTCTTGATACACTGGTTATAAAACATTTCTATTTCATGATAAATATGTGTTCTATGTTTAAAGATGGAAATGGTTGGCTAGAGTGGATTCTCTTAGGTGTAGGATAGAATACTAGATTCCAGTCTATTTTTTTCTGAACTCAACAGGACTTCACAATTTTATAAAAGCATCAGAATTCTTCAATATCATAAATTACTGTATATAATTTTGCTTATTTGTCTCAAAATTAAACAAACTTTGTATATCTACCATTCTATACTGTTCTTTAATGCACAATTTGATATCCTGTATACAATAATAAAACAAAAATGTATTCTGTTTAAGATTTTTAGGACCATTAGAATCCTCATTCTTTAGGACAAGGTGAATGTTTAGCAGCACACTTGTTTCCTCCTTGAGAGAGGGGAGTTGTGTTATTTCCCTTCATTTTAGATGGCAAGCGCTCCATAGGATATAACATCATTTTGAGAAAGCTGCTGTCATTTTGCTCCTCACATTTGAGTTGTCTAATTGCTGACTTAAATGATGCAGTATTTCCTTTGTAAAATTATCTTTTGTACTGAATGGACTGATCATTAACTTCACTGTAAAGACATAATTTTCCCATTTTAATGTATCTTCAACTAATATATTTGTGTGAGTATAACAGCTGTTAGTTCCTGAAAGATGGCAAGATTGTAAAAACTCTACCTGAGTTCCATAATTTCTTTGATTTCTCTCTCTTATCACATAAAATCCAGCTTTAAAGTTTTATTTTGCTGTTATGCCAGTGTCATAGTTATTTTGTACACAAATACATCCATGGTGTATGAAGGTTACATTGGTGAAGCAATTACACCAGATTGCACAATAGTTTGTTAATGCTCTATTACTTTTGCATGCAAATAGCTAAAATGAAGAGTCTGAAATTCAGTCATTTTAGCTGTACATCTCCAATTTAATTTGCTCTTTTTAAAAGTTTGCTCATCTACATTTTTTACTACAAATATTTCTCATTTTCTTTTCTTTCTCTATCTCAGTTTCAGTTGAAAATGCCTGAAAATACTGGCTCATGAGTGTATGAAAAAAGATACTGGTTATTTTGTTTGTTTCCCAGCAAGCCAGAAGGTTGAAAATATTCTCATGTTTTCTGCTAAACCTACACATATATTTAAATAAATTTTCAATATATATATACTAGAACAAGTATTTTAAAATGGCAAACACATGATAAATATCTAGAACGAATAAGTTAACTAAAGGTAATGCTTACCAAATAAACCATATTCTGGAGAAAATAAATTTGCATTGTAAGATTCAAGGTATTTACTGTAAAAATGCGATCCATTTCCTCTTGTGTACTTCCCTTACAAGCAGAGTGAACGGAGGACAGGTTATTTACTTAACACTGTCTGAAAACAATTGCTTCTCATTATAAGTTCACTATTTATTTAGATGCCTTAGAACATGGTGGAAAAATGTGTAACAAAAATAGTCCCCATCAAGTCGAGGGGAAAAGAACATACCTATCTTGTCATTAGAGAAATGCTTACCGGCAAATTCAAGGATGCACATTTATCAGTACTTTAATCATGCTTGAGTGCTTAGGTTTCTTAACTCACTGAATCATATCAAATTGCATTGCCAAGGAACATTTTTGAGCACAAAGTTGTAGTAATAAAGAAACAGCGATTCTTCTTTAAGCATAAGGAAAAACATATTTTAGTTATTAGGAAAGAACTTATTTGTATTTCTTCTAAGTAAAGCCCTTCATGAGTAGAAAGGAGGGGTTTGAAACAGTGATGAAGTGTAATCATTATAACCTTTGTTGCCCTTGGCTCTTGGTTTTTTGCACCCACCAGATAAAATAATAAGTAGGATATTTACTTTTACTACATATGCTGCTTATTATTTTATTGTGGCTCCCGTGAGCTATGGATGACTGGAAGCCAACTGATGTTGCTAAGAAGTATCTTGATGTTGCATAAAACAGACTTCCAGTTAAATCATGGAACTGAAGCAGAAATTGACTGTCCCACCAGCACAGAGCTGGAAACACACATTCATGACCATAACAAAGTATATATTTATCCGAAAATAATATTACGCGTGGGAGATGGTACTGAGACACAGAGCACTCAGAGAAGGGAAACCATGTTGTCCTTCTCATCGTAGAGTGAAAACACACAGAAGTGGAGGCCCAGAATATGGAACAGTAGAAATGTGGCTTAGATAAAGACTTCTTTTATTTATGCTGTCTTTAAATTATCACCAACTTTTACTAGGATCTTTTTGCCAGTTTATTGCAATCGCCCATTCATTATTCACAATTTTTAGCTGACTAGAGAAAATATATTTTTTAAGCTTTTGTTTTTCTTTCCTTTTTTCAATTTTTCAAGATATTCTCATTCAAGCAGCAAGGTAGGAAGACTGATTTTGCACATCCCTTCTTCCACACTCTTGGCCTCACATGCATAACAACCACCAAAATGAATTAATGTAAAGGTACAAGGTCATTAGATCAGGAAGAGCCCCTGGAGGAGGAAATGAAAACCCACTCCAGTATTCTTGCCTGGAAAATCCCATGAACAGAGGAACCTGGCGAGCTACAGTCCATAGGGTCACAAAGAATCAGACACGTCTCTTACACACAGAGCACATACACACTTACACCTTTTGATGAAACCCACAGACCTGATTCTGGCTACAGGAAGGGCTTCTCTTCAATCTCTTCAAATGTATAAATTCCCAAGAGAACGTTTAATCAGTTGTTGTGTTTTTTATTTTTAAGCCATCATTTTCCCTTAAAAATCAACCTTAAATGCCACCATAGTTACAAACCATTTTATTAAAAGCTCAGATGAACCTATTTGCCAAGTAGAAATAGAGACGCAGACATAGAGAACAAACTAATGGATACCAAGGAGGGAAAGAGGGCGTGGGATGAATTGGGAGATTGGGATTGACATATATATGCTGCTGCTGCTGCTGCTAAGTCACTTCAGTCGTGTCCGACTCTGTGCGACCCCAAAGACGGAAGCCCACCAGGCTCCCCCGTCCCTGGGATTCTCCAGGCAAGAACACTGGAGTGGGTTGCCATTTCCTTCTCCAATGTGTGAAAGTGAAAAGTGAAAATGAAGTCGCTCAGTCGTGTCCGACCCTTAGTGACCCCACAGACTGCAGCCTACCAGGCTCCTCCATCCATGGGATTTTCTAGGCAATAGTACTGGAGTGGCTTGCCATTGCCTTCTCCGGAATATATATACTAGTATGGATAAAACAGATAACTGATGAGAACCAACCATATACACAGGGAACTCTACTCAATGCTCTGTAGTGACCTAAATGGGAAGAACTCCAAACAAGAGGGAATATTTATATATACATATGGCTGATTAATTTTCCTTTACAGCAGAAGCTAGCAGAGTATTTTAAAGCAACTCTACTTCAATTTTTTTTTTTTTTTTTTAGGAAACAGTCTCTCAGCTTTCACCAACACTTATTCAAAGTTCTTCCAGCTTCCACTCACTCTCCAGTTCTGATGCTACACTGACGTGCAGTTTCTGTTACATTTTCATGATATTCTCATTCCTAAAATCTGTCTGAGTTATTACTGCATGAAAAATTAAAAGTTTAGAAAATAAATACTGACTCGTCCCAGTTTCTCTGCGTCAGAAATTCAAGAGTGACTTAGTAGTATAATTTGAACTTAGGATCTCATGAAGTTGCAGCCAAGGGTTCCACCAGGGCTGTGGGTGTCTGAAGTCTAGGCTGTGGCTGAGAAACTGCTTCTAAGGTGACTCACACTCATCACTATTGGCTGGAGGCCACAGATCTTGGTTGTTTATAGGAGGTCTCCCTTTTCTCACATCACAGGCTTCCTCATGGGGCTGCTTGAGTGTTCTTAAGATGCAGCAGCTGACTTTCCGCAGAGTTGTGTGAGAGACAGAGAGGTTGAGAGAGAGGACTAGAATATACTCTTTATGTCTTGACCTCAGCAGGGACATGCTATCACTTCTGTGCTCTACTGATCACTCAGACTGACCCAGGCACAGTATGAGGGGTGACGACATATGGCACAATACCAAGAAGTGGGAATTATTGGGGCCATCTTGCAGATTTGCTGCCAAAAACTCCTTAATATTTTTATCCTCTTGGATAAAGTGTGGCCCTTTATGGATTCTTCCTTTTTCTATAATATGAGTACTTTCTTTTTTACAGAAGTATATTTGGTCTACAAGGTTGTGTTAGGTTCAGGTGTACAGCAAAGTGATTCAGTTATATGTACATATGAATCTATTTTTTCAGATATTTTTCCCTTACAGGATATTAAAACATATTGAATATAGTTCCCTGTTCTATACAGTAGGTTCTTTTACTTATCTATTTTATATATGGTGCTTTAGTCGCTAAGTCATGTCTGACTCTTACGACTCCATGGACAGTAGCTGGCCAGGCTCCTCTGTCCATGGGGTTTTCCAGGCAAGAATACTGGAGTGGGTTGCCATTTCCTTCTCTAGGGCATTTTCCCGACCCAGAGATCAAACCTCGGTCTCCTATACTGCAGGCAGATTCTTTACCAACTGAGCTACTAGGGAATCCCCATTTTATATATAGTACTGTGCATTTGTTAATCAAATGTGTGATACTGCATACTTTATATAGTTAATATACTACTATAAGATTTGTCTTCTTTGCCTTGTTAAATGGCATTGTCTCCAATTTCTAATTGTTTCCTGCAGATCGAAAAGTAATTTGTAGAGAGGAAGGGGTCCTCTTAAGATATACTCATATAAATAAAAGGCTGGACTCACTGAATTCAAGAACTGATAGATCACCTGTCTACTGACTGGATGCACTATCCTCCTTACTGCAATGTAGTCCTTTGAAGATATGGTTTTTTTTTTTTTTTTTAGATTTTGGTCTTATTCCTTCCGTGTTAAAGCTGCTCATGTTTCTAGATCTTACTATTTCTAGAATCTGTTACTCTTTGCCTCTCCCTGCTGCTCTAGACAAACAATAGCTTTTGCCACCTCAGTTCAGTTCAGTTCAGTCGTTCAGTCGTGTCCGACTCTTTGTGACCCCGTGAATCACAGCACGCCAGACCTCCCTGTCCATCACCAGCTCCCGGAGTTCACTCAAACTCATGTCCATCGAGTCGGTGATGCCATCCAGCCATCTCATTCTCTGTCGTCCCCGTCTCCTCCCACCCCCAATCCCTCCCAGCATCTAGACTATTCCAATAGGCCTCCTATCTAATCTCCCATTGTGCAGTCATGTCCAACTCTACAATGTTATGGACTGTAGCTCATCAGGCTCCTCTGTCCATGGGATCTCACAGGCAAGAATACTGGAATGAGTTGCCAATTCCTCCTCCCAGGGCTAATCTCCCATATCTACACATTATTCTCTTTCTTATGGCCGGGTTACTGTTTTGTTTTTTACTTTTTGGTGTTGTTGTTTTGTTTCTAACGTGCTATATAAAACTGCTTCTCTGATCACTGTCCCATAGGCTCCCCTTATGATGATTTTTGATGGCTTACCTCTCCATACACGATTCCCCTGCACACACACACACACACACACACACCCTGTATCCCCATTCTTTTCTCATGAAGCATTTTCTGCTTCATCATTTTGCTACAGCTAATCCAGACTTTGTGTTTTTCCCTGCAGCCCCAAAGCACCTCTGCTTTGGGATTCTCAAGCTGCTATCCCTGCCTGAACTCATTTCCACCAGAAGGTGTCACTCCATCCTATTATATTTATGCTTCTATTCACTATGACATTAACAGAGGGGACTCCTCTAACCACTCTGTCTTAAATAGCACTGCATCTTCTCATTCTTCCCTTTCCACTTATCCAGCACTATTTTTCTTCTAATACATTTGACTACCAGACATTTTGTACACTTACTTTATGAATAAATTGTCTTCTTAATAAAACTATGCTCCTTAAATGTAAGGACTATTGTGAACTGTCCTGTTCTTAGCAGCAAGTTGTTGTTCATTGTTGTTCAGTACCCAAGTCGTGTCCAACTCTTTGAGATCCCATGCACTGCAGCACACCAGGCTTCCCTGTCCACCACCAACTCCTGAAGCTTGCTCAAACTCATGTCCATCAAGTGGGTGATGTCTTCCAACAATCTTGTCTTCTGTCATCCTCTTCTACTCCTGCCTTCAATCTTTCCCAGAATCAAGGTCTTTTCCAATGGGTTGGCTCTTTGCATCATTTTGCCAAGGTATTGGAGCCTCAACTTCAACATCAGACCTTCAGATGAATATTCAGGGCTTGATCTCCTTGCTATCCAAGGGTCTCTCAAGAGTCTTCTCCAAGACAACCGTTCAAAGGCATCAGTTCAGCGCTCAGCCTTTTTTATTGTCCAACTCTTACATCTGTACATGACTACTAGAAAAACCGTAGCTTTGACTGTATGGACCTTTGTTGGTAAAGTAACGTCTCTGCTTTTTAATATGCTTTCTGGGTTTGTCATAGCTTTTCTTTCCAGGAGCAAGCATCTTTTAATTTCGTGGCTGTGATCACCGTCTGCAGTGATTTTGGAACTGAAGAAAATAAAATCTGTTATCATTTCATTTCCATTGTTTACCCATCTATTTGCCATGAAGTGATGGGACCAGATGCCCTGATCTTCATTTTTTGGATGTTGTATTAAGCCAGCTTTTGAATAGTGTCTATAATGCCCTACTCTCTGCTCAACCTCCAGTGAAGCAGTTTCATCGTTATTTTCCAACATCAGTGACAGTTTTCATTCAAATTGAAAATAATTTGAAGGCAAAGTCTGAAGTCAGGGTATACTTTTCAGATCCATAAATGCTCCTGCACACCCCCAGTTATTTAAAACTTAAATAAAACCAAATTTTCAAAAAGAACAGAGAACAATCTACTATTAGGTATGGGTTTCTATTTAAATATGGATTATACTATGTAGTTTTGCATCACAATATATTTGATTTCTTAAGACTCTAAATTAGCCTATAGATTTTTGATAGTTATATTTTTGAAGGATAGAAATGAATCAGATATATTGCTAAATTTCATAAAGAATTCTTCTGTTACAGTGTTTTATTCTGGCAAATTCTATCTCTCCTTTTTTTCTTAAGTTGGACTTTTTTGTTAGTGATTGCTTTTTAACTTAACTTTGCATTTATGTCACTTACCCATGTAATATTTGGTTCTTCTAACTACAGAATCTGGTAACCATCTAACAACCTGCTCTAGTCTGAAACAGACAAGAGAGTTCTGAGAACTATCATCTGTGACTTTATATCTATCTAGTTTAGCTTTGGATTTTAGTTTAACTTTTGATTCATGTTTAATGTGCTTCTAAATATTTAAATGGGTTCTTCTCCCTGGAGTGCTGTTTGACCAGCTAAACACTTAGATTCAGTTAAGTGCTCATAACAAAGGCCTACCTAGACAGGCATTCCTGTTATCTCCAGCTAAATTTGTAACCACGAAGCAATCTTCACCTCTCAACGTTTATTATTTATGCGTCTTTGTTTTCATGGTTCTCCATCCTCATGCCTGCATTGAAGACGACTGGGTCAGAATCATCTCAATCAAAAATGTATATGGCACTTGAAAATCTCTGAGCAAATACTTGATGTCATTGTATTGAATTGTTTAATGAGGAATAGCTCTTGACTTTAATAGGTTCGCAGTCCAGTAGGGTATATAAACATATGCAACAATTTCATCTAAATATCTATGTAATCTATATGGAAATAATTTTAAAAAATCTTCTAACAGCAATGTCTGCCAGATACCTAGCATACATCATAGATGATGTCTCATTTTCAAGAACTGATTGCAAATAGAAACTAAGAAAAATACATAATAAAATATGAAATACAGCATGTATTTTCAGGTAAATATGAATAGATAACCTCCCTAGAGTTTTTAACTCAATAAATAATTTATTTATTAAATAACATTCTCCACCACTTAGCAAGTACTTATGTGCTACATATATGGGAAAAATCAGTGATCCTTCAGGCTTGATTGTATTTCCATTGCTCCTAATCAGTTGGGATATATGTTGGAAGAAAGTGTCAGAGCATACTCAAAATGCTAGTAATTATGACAATAATAATAAGAATAGCATGAGGCCGAGATTTTCAAGTTTCTGCAAAGATGTTGAATTAGCCAGCCCTACAGTCTCCTGCAAGTAAGATCAAATCTTAAACACAGAGAATCCAAGGTTTGGGGAAACAACTACAAAAGCTGTGAGAAAACAATGTAGCAAATGTATGTGCATTGCTGACTAGGTTCAGTTTCAGTTCAGTTCAGTTCAGTTGCTCAGTCGTGTCCGGCTCTTGCTGATTATTAGCTGCAGCAGAAGAGAGCAAGAAGAATTCTTGGAGGACAAATTAGAATAAAAGAAACAGTTTCCCTGGGAAAATTAATGTCTACCTCTTGATGGCATAAATCATGAGCATTAGCAAAATCTCTTATTCCAGACAAGTAATTCAGAAATCTTGGTCTGTTCAAGAGTTGCAGAAAACAGTTGAGTGATCTATCGGTCCTTTGGTATTAACCACCCCACCCCACCCCCACACACACTTTCCCTCTCCAATCTAAAAGAGTAGTTTAGATTCCCACCAACAGTGTAAGAGGGTTCCCTTTTTTCCACACCCTCTCCAGCATTTATTGCTTGTAGACTTTTGGATAGCAGCCATTCTGGCTGGCGTGAAATGGTACCTCATTGTGGTTTTGATTTGCATTTCTCTGATTATGAGTGATGTTGAGCATCTTTTCATGTGTTTGTTAGCCATGTTTATGTCTTCTTTGGAGAAATGTCTGTTTAGTTCTTTGGCCCATTTTTTGATGGGTCATTTATTTTTCTGAAATTGACCTGCAGGAGCTGCTTATATATTTTTGAGATTAATCCTTTGTCAGTTGCTTAAATTTGCTATTATTTTCTCCCATTCTGAAGGCTGTCTTTTCAGCTTGCTTCGAGTTTCCTTTGCTGTGCAGAAGCTTTTAATTTTAATTAGGTCCCATTTGTTTATTTTTGCTTTTATTACCAATATTCTGGGAGGTGGGTCATGGAGGATCCTGCTGTGATTTATGTCGGAGAGTGTTTTGCCTATGTTCTCCTCTAGGAGTTTTATAGTTTCTGGTCTTACATTTAGATCTTTAATCCATTTTGAGTTTATTTTTGTGTATGGTGTTAGGGACTGTTCTAGTTTCATTCTTTTACAAGTGGTTGACTAGTTTTCCCAGCACCACTTGTTATAGAGATTGTCTTTTCTCCATAGAATATTCTTGCCTCCTTTGTCAAAGATAAGGTGTCCATGCTGCTGCTGCTGCTAAGTCGCTTTAGTCGTGTCCAACTCTGTGTGACCCCATAGACGGCAACCCACCAAGCTCCCCCATCCCTGGGATTCTCCAGGAGAGAACACTGGAGTGGGTTGCCATTTCCTTCTCCAATGCGTGAAAGTGAAAAGTGAAAGTGAGGTCGCTCAGTCATGTCCGACTGAGTGACCCCATGGACTGCAGCCTACCAGGCTCTTCCATCCATGGGATTTTCTAGGCAAGAGTACTGGAGTGGCTTGCCATTGCCTTCTCCAAGGTGTCCATAGGTGCATGGATTTATCTCTGGGCTTTCTATTTTATTCCATTGATCTATATTTCTGTCTTTATGCCAGTACCATACTGTCTTGATGACTGTGGCTTTGTAGTAGAACCTGAAGTCCGGCAGGTTGATTCCCCCAGTTCCATTCTTCTTTCTCTAGTACAACCACTATGGAGAACAGTGTGGAGATTCCTTAAAAAACTGGAAATAGAACTGCTATACGACCCAGCAATCTCACTTCTGGGCATACACACCAAGGAAACCAGAATTGAAAGAGACACATGTACTCCAGTGTTTATCCCAGCACTGTTTATAATAGCCAGGACAATTTTGAGAGTCCCTTGTACTGCAAGTAGATCCAACCAGTCCATTCTAAAGGAGATCAATCCTGGGTGTTCATTGGAAGGTCTGATGCTAAAGCTGAAACTGCAATACTTTGGCCACCTCATGCAACGAGTTGACTCACTGGAAAAGACTCTGATGCTGGGAAAGGTTGGAGGCAGAAGGAGAAGGGGACGACAGAGAATAAGATGGTTGGATGGCATCACTGACTCTATGGACTTGAGTTAGAGTGAACTCCGGGAGTTGGTGATGGACAGGGAGTCCTGACGTGCTGTGATTCATGAGGTCGCAGAGAGTCAGACACGACTGAGCGACTGAAACGAACCGAACCGAACGGAACCAGAAGCAACCTAGATGTCCATCTGCAGACAAATGGATAAAAAAGCTGTGGTACATTGGTACATATGGTACACAATGGAGTATTACTCAGCAATTAAAAAGAATACATTTGAATCAGTTCTAATGCGGTGGATGAAACTGGAGCCTATTATACAGCGTGAAGTAAGCCAGTAAGAAAAACACCAATACAGTATACTAACACATATATATGGAATTTAGAAAGATGATAATGATAACCTTGTGTACGAGACAGCAAAAGAGACACAGATGTATAGAACAGTCTTTTGGACTCTGTGGGAGAGGGCGAGGGTGGTGTGATTTGGAGAATGGCATTGAAACATGCATATTATCACATGTGAAACAAATCGCCAGTCCAGGTTCAATGCATGATATAGGATGCTCAGGGCTGGTGTACTGGGATGAACCAGAGAGATGGAATGGGGAGGGAGGTGGGAGGGAGCTTTAAGATGGGGAATGCATGTACACCTGGGGCAGATTCATGTCAATGTATGGCAAAACCAATACAATAATGTAAAGTAATTAGCCTCCAATTAAAAAATAAATAAATAAATATTAAAAAAAAAAAAAGAGTAGTTTGGGAGCTCACTGCCCAAAACTGCTTTCCCTAGGAGATGAAAGGAATGGTCTGACCTTGAGGAAGAGCTGCTGGGAACTTAGCAAACAAAACTAAGTTCATCCTTCACTCAATCATGTCTTTAAATAAGACATCTGAGGAGGAAGACTAATTCAAAATGAACTTACAAAAAGTACAAAAAGAATAACAAAAAGTAAAAGAGAAAACATTGATTACAAATGTCATAAGAGGTAGAAGTGTTAGAACAGAGGGATTGATAATAAAATTAAAAACATATATATTATGAACATGATACAAGAAAAAGGAAATACTTCTACAAATAGACTGATTTATATATGAAAGTACAATAGCTGAATTTTTATAAAGATAACATAAATAGTATAACATACATCTGAAGAATAAATTATGAGCTGTATTATGGGCTTTTTGCCCTCTCCCCCAAAGTCATACATTGAAGGCCTAACCCATAGAAACTCAGAGTATGACGGCACTTGGAGACTGAGTCTATAAAGAGAAAATTAACTTAAAATGAAGCCTTTATTTGAGCCCTAGTCCAATATGACTAACATCACTTTGAAAAGAGGAAATTTAGACACACAGAGACACCAGGTTGTAAAAACAGAGGAGACCATGTGAGGAGAGTGAGACAGAGTAACCATCCGCAAGCCAAGGACAGACAAACCTCAGGGGCACTTTAATCTTGAATTCTAGCCTCTGAACTATGAGAAATAAATTTCTATTGAATGAAGTTCCCAGTCTGTGGAATTTCCTGTGGCAGCCCCAGCAAACTAATACAAGTTGGAAAAACAAATGTGAGTAATTTAAAGAGGATTCACAAAAGAATCAATAAATTTAAAAAGGTAACAAAGAAATATAATTTTAAATAGAATAGGCACAGAAAGATCAATAACTGGATAAAAAATAATCAAACTTAAAATAACATTGAAATATTTGAAGTGGAAATTTTTGAAGAAATAATAGAGATTAATTTTTCAGAAATAAATAAGGACCCATATCATCCCAAAATAGGAAAGGAAGAGAAAGCTCTGACCAAGAAATATTTTAGAGAAATATAAGACAAAGACAATGAGAACATTCTAAAAGCTACCAACTTTTCATGGCTTAGAAGTTAAAATATCAACATTATATGCACCATTAAAAACTGAAGACAAAGCTATTCATGTATACTTTATTAAGAGTTGTGTACGTTGAGGAGAAAAATAAGTGTTTAGAGACTGTATCTAGCACATAATTTTACTTCTTAAAAGTTTTAATAATTCAAGTATTTTTTTCATTGGTGCAATAAAGACTTCAGAATTTGCAGTTCACTTACATTAAATCTTTGTGAATATATGAGAGGTCAGTGAAACATAAATAGACCTTTTTACTAATAACACCGGAAAATTGGTTATACATTTTCAACAAATGAAAATATATTTTTAAAAAATTCATTCTTCCTCACATACAGAAATTAAAGATTAAAATGCATTTGTCAACATTACAACTCTTCAATTGTAAAAGAAAATTTCATCACCCAGTTTTAAATGTGTTTCTTAAAAATATTATATTAATACATTTGATCACATTAACATTTAATAGAAACATGACTTGAAAGGACAAGTCCCAGAATGAGTGGAAATAATGAGTGTAAAATCGTATATATTTATATTAGAATTAATTTTGTCTTGTTTATTCAATTTGAATATTTGCTAGTTTGAATCATATAGTTTTAAATGTTGTGGGTTAATAAATGGTCAAATACTGTCTGTTCCTTTACTTTTAAACATATGTGTTTATGAAACGAGATTTTCTTCCCCAGGTACTTGCCATTGAAGAATGTTTGCATGTGTATACCCACTAGAATCCATGTACAATTTTTTTTAACTTAGCACTCTTTATAAATAAAAAGCTAGTAATAACTCAGATATGTATCAAAATATAATAGGAATATGCACTGTGATGTATTCATTGAATGAAGGAAATAAATCAAGAAAATATCTGAACTATAGTTTTCTATAATAAATGAATTGCAAAAACATAGTATTTGTTTTTAAAAAAAATGGTACCCATTGGAGAATATAAACATATGATGTCACTGGAAAAGCAAAAAACTAGGCAAAACAGACAAACCTAAGCCACACATTTTTACAGGCTTGTAAATTTATGATAAGAATATAAAGATAAGCAAGAGAATTGTTAACATGGAAGTAGTTTTCTGTAAGAAACAGGGTATAGCCAGGCATATAAACTGGGAAGAATTTTCAAAGGACTTTAGTGGTTCTATTTTAAGCTGAGTGGTAGAAAAATAATGCTTTCTATTTTGTGAATGTGTGTTTCATTTTTAAAAGACTTTTAAGTAAGCATAGTTAGCAAGCATAGTTGATATTTCAGGAAGACGAAACAGACCTATTGGAAGCTATGGGTTTTACAGTGAAATGAAACAAGTCCATTCAGAAGGGACTGAATCATATAAGACCTTCTGGACAAAAATACAGAATTTACAGCAGTTAGATTTTATCCTAAATATAGAGGAGAGCAAGAAGTCGATTTAGAGTTTTTTGTTTTTTTTTTTAATGTTGCTCTGGCTGCTGTGTGGGGAAAAAAGATATTTTTAAATTTTTTCCAGAGTAAATCATGGAGAAGGAAAGACCAATTTGGAAACCCTTACAGTAATGAACATGACAGATGTTGGCTTAGACTTATGTGGTTGTCACAGAGCTGGAGAGAAATAGACAGCTTTGAGATATATGTAGGAGTTACAATTTACAGGACTTTATGACGGATTGGCTCTAATGGTTTAATAGAGGTTAGTATTGAATGATGTTTCTGTGTTTTCAGAGTGAATGACTGGAAGAAGGACAATTAATGTAAAGAACATACTAGAATTGTATTGTAAATGGGCCTGGATCAGTTTCATTCTGGACATGTTATTTTGGCCATATTATGTCATGTATAGTTGTTGTTCAGTCACTAAGTTGTGTCCAGTTCTTTGAGACCCCGTAGACTGCAGCATGCCGGGCTTCCCTGTCCTTCACTGTCTCCCTGAATTTGCTCAAACTGATGTCCATTGAGTCAGTGATGCCATCCAACCATCTCATCCTCTGTCATCCCCTTCACCTCCTGCCCCTCAACCTTTCCCAGCATCAGGGTTTTTTCCAGTGAGTCGACTCTCCGCACCAGGTGGCCAAAGTAATGGAGCTTCAGGTTCAAGTTCAGTTACTAGCATGTTGCATTCTGTGAATCAACATGAATGGAAAATGTAATTAACCAATTTGAAATCTGTATCTGGATAGCAGAAGTATAGCTTGTGTGATTCAAATGGTAAAGAATCCATCTAGAATGCGGGATACCTGAGTTCAATCCCTGAGTCCGAAAGATTCCCTGGAGAAGGAAATGGCAACCCACTTCAGTATTTTTACCTGAAGAATACCATGGACAGAGGAACCTGGTGGATTACAGTCCATGGAGTCACAGAGAGTCAGTCGTAATTGAATGACTAAGCATGAAGGCAGCCTATAATAGTGAGCTATAACAAGAAGGGGTGTGTGAAATACAGAGGATGAATGAGATCACCTAGAAAGATGGCAGAGAAGCAAGAAAGAGGCCTGTTACTCAGGTGAGAGGTAGCAGAGGAGTTCTAACCAAAGAGAAAGAGCAGGAATGACCTAAGCACTAAAATAAAAAATGGGAAATTATAGTATCAGAGAAACCAGAAGAAAAATATTTTCTTAAAAGCATAATCTTTTCTAACAAATGCTAAAGTTGAGGAACATGGTGGCAATAAGTACCTACTGAATTTAGCAAATTAAGGTTACAGGATATGAGGAAATGTTCAAATTAGTGACACTGTCATTGTGGAGAGTACTAAAGAATGAATGACAATAAGGAAGAAATTAGGATGTGTGAAATTAACCCGAAAAGACATTTGGGAATTGAAATTCAGATGGAAAATTTGGCAGATTTTTTTTTTAATGTAAAACAGAAACTTAGGTTTTCTTTTCATTTTTGACTAGCTTTTTCATGAATCCTAACTTTGCTGGATAGCTTAGAGCCAAAAAGGGTTAAAATTGATAGATGTTTCCTATGATTTAGTTAGGTTACTTATCTTCTTTAAATAAAACAATCCCTGAAATATCCTCTTCTTCCTCTTGTTCCTCTCCAAGATGGCAAGTGAAAATAAGGGCTTGTGTGAGGGTAAGGTAGTGGTGATGGCTGTGTGTTCTTCTCGTTGTAGATAAAGGAACCCTGGATCACCTGTGAGTGTTAGATTTCTGTCTTCTGGGTCCATCTTGATGATGTCATGTGACAGCCTAGATTCTGGACACATTGTTGACATTTCAAATCTTCAGCTAGGAACTCACAGGTACTTTCTGATCAATGAAATATGAGACAAGGCTGTCAGCTGTGGATGACAGAATTGAGCCAAAAGAAGAAAAATTTGTGGATGATGGAAAATTAATAAAATAATTATGGAAATTAGGAATAAGAAGTTAAGTAATTTTCTGCCAACTTGATTCATGCTTTGAAAAGCCAAACAAAGCTCAAAGCTTATCCGTACAAGCCCATCCTTTGATCAGTTTCTGTGTCAGTAGGGACAAATACCACTACATTTTCTCATGTGATGGTAATGATTACTGAGTCTCCGGGCACACAAATGTAATAAGCTTTCTGTTTTCATTCATTCATCCATCCACAAATTTATTAAAGATTTTGGATTTCTAATATTGTTGAACTCTATACTAACAGCTTATGAGTGAGAAATGCATGACAGTATCCCTCTTCTTAAAAAAGGTAACTACAGAAACAAAAGCTAAAAACCCTGCTGCTGCTGCTGCTAAGTCACTTCAGTCGTGTCCGACTCTGTGTGACCCCATAGACGGAAGCCCACCAGCCTCCCCCATCCCTGGGATTCTCCAGGCAAGAACACTGGAGTGGGTTGCCATTTCCTTCTCCAATGTGTGAAAGTGAAAAGTGAAAGCGAAGTCGCTCAGTCGTGTCCGACTCTTAGTGACCCCATGGACTGCAGCCTACCAGGCTCCTCCATCCATGGGATTTTTTAGGCAAGAGTACTGGAGTGGCTTGCCATTGCCTTCTCCGCTAAAAACCCTACATACGAGAAATTGAATTAAGGAGTACACCTTTTCCTATTTGGAACCAGTCTGTTGTTCCATGTCCAGTTCTAACAGTTGCTTCCTGACCTGCATACAGGTTTCTCAAGAGGCAGGTCAGGTGGTCTGGGATTCCCATCTCTTTCAGAATGTTCCACAGTTTATTGTGATCGACACAGTCAAAGGCTTTGGCATAGTCAATAAAGCAGAAATAGATGTTTTTCTGAAACTCTCTTGCTTTCTCCATGATCCAGAGGATGTTGGCAATTTGATCTCTGGTGCCTCTGCCTTTTCTAAAACCTGCTTGAACATCTGGGAGTTCACGGTTTACATACTGCTGAAGCCTGGCTTGGAGAATTTTGAGCATGACTTTACTAGCATGTGAGATGAGTGCAATTGTGCGGTAGTTTGAGCATATGCAGAGTACATCATGAGGAACACTGGGCTGGAAGAAGCACAAGCTGGAATCAAGATTGCTGGGAGAAATATCAATAACCTCAGATATGCAGATGACACTACCCTTATGGCAGAAAGTGAAGAGGAACTCAAAAGCCTCTTGATGAAAGTGAAAGAGGAGAGTGAAAAGGTTGGCTTGAAGCTCAACATTCAGAAAACAAAGATCATGGCATCTGGTCCCATCACTTCCTGGGAAATAGATGGAAAAACAGTGGAAACAGTGTCAGACTTTGTTTTTTTGGGCTCCAAATTCACTGCAGATGCTGATTGCAGCCATGAAATTAAAAGACACTTGCTCCTTGGAAGGAAAGTTATGACCAACCTTGATAGTATATTAAAAAGCAGAGACATTACTTTGCCAACCAAGGTCCGTCTAGTCAAGGCAATGGTTTTTCCCGTGGTCATGTATGGATGTGAGAATTGGACTGTGAAGAAGGCTGACCGCCGAAGAATTGATGCTTTTGAACTGTGGTGTTGGAGAAGACTCTTGAGAGTCCCTTATACTGCACGGAGATCCAACCAGTCCATTCTAGAGGAGATCAGTCCTGGATGTTCATTGGAGGGACTGATGCTAAAGCTGAAACTGCAATACCTTGGCCACCTCATGCGACGAGTTGACTCACTGGAAAAGACTCTGATGCTGGGAAAGGTTGGGGGCGGGAGGAGAAGGGGACGACGGAGAATGAGATGGCTGGATGGCATCACTGACTCTGTGGACATGAGTTTGAGTGAACTCCGGGAGTTGGTGATGGACAGGGAGGCCTGGCGTGCTGTGATTCATGGGGTCGCGGAGAGTCGGACACGACTGAGCGACTGAACTGAACTGAACTGAATTAAAGATAAAAATTTATTTTTAAAATCTTACACTATACTGTAATGTATCAAGCAAACAGAATAAACTAACAGCACTCTCGAAATAGGTAACACACTATATATATATATATCATTATCTGAAACTATATGAAACCACCTGATATTTTAATGACTTAGGAATTTGAAACATGTTTCAATTGGTATGTGCAGTTAATTAATCTGTTCATTTATTCTCGATCTGGGAAAGTAAATAATACTTAGTAACAGGAAGTCACCGTTAAACCAACTAATAGACAAAGATCCACATAGACACACATACAAACTGCTTCCCAAAGCTTTGGCATCTGTTAAAAACTCATTTGAAAAAAATAATTTCACCTTGCAGGGGCTCACAGTCTCCAATTCTAAGAAACAATTTCTGACTCTTTAGCCAAATATATGGAGGAAAAAAGTACTAGAGGAAGATTAAGCACCATTTCTAATGTTTTAGAATATCTAATACCACCTTATTAAACAAGATCCATCAATGCTTTATTAGCTCCCTACTGCTGCCATAACTAAGTACCATGAGCTGAATGGCTTAAAGCAGCAGAAAGTTATTATTTCACAGTACTGGAAGCAAGAAGTACAAATTCAAGGTGCCAGCAGGCATACTTCCCCTTCTCTGTAGGGGAGAATACTTCTTTGCCACTTCCTACCTGATGCTCCCAGGCAATCTTTGGCACTCCTCAGCTTGTTAGCTACAGCACTTCCACCTGAGCATGTGCTGTCACATGGCATTTTCCCTCTCTTCCCATGTGTTTCCTCCTTCTATAAAGACATCAGTCATATTGGGTAAGGGTCCACCCTAATGACCATGCTTTAACTTGATTACCTCTATGCAGACCCTGTTTTCAAATAAGGTAACATTTTGAGATGCTAGGGGTGATAATTTCAATGTATCTTTTTGAGGAACGCAATTTTGCCCATAATAATGCTTCCCTCCATTGATGTGAAAAGATCGAGGGGGAGAGATGCAGAGGCTAAAAATGGGAATAGATCTGTTATCTATCTCTTCCTGATGGACAGAAATGTAACTGAAGAAAAAAGTCCTTTTTTCACTGATAATTTCTCTTCCTCTCACTAATCATGGAAGACTGAAAAGAATAAAACATATATACATATATTCACACAGATATATTAATAAGGGTATACACACCCACACACACACATACACATATATATGTAAAGGGGTTTCTCCCGTGGCTCAGAGAGTAAAGCGTCTGCCTGCAATGCAGGAGACCTGGGTTCAATCCTTGGGTCGGGAAGATCCCCTGGAGAAGGAAATGGCAATCCACTCCAGTACTCTGGCCTGGAACATTCCATGGACGGAGGAGCCTGGTAGGCTACAGTCAGCGGGATCAAAAAGAGCCATACAGGACTGAGCAACTTTACTTGTCAGATATATAAAATTAATATATAATATATTGTATAGATATAGACATACCTTAAAAATAATGTGGGTACGGTTCCAGATCACTGTAATGAAACATCTCAGTAAAAAAGTCCCATCAATATCTTTTTATTTCCCAGTGCATTGTTTGTTTCTGTTCAGTCACTAAGTCATGTCTGACTCTTTGCAACCCCATGGACTGCAGAATCAGTGCATTTAAAGATTATTTTTACATTACACTGTAGTCTTTTAAATGTACAGTAGCATTATCTATAAAATACAATGTAAATACTTTAATTAAACTGTATTTTATTGCTAAAGATGCTAAGCATCTCTGAGCTTTCAGAGTCATCATAATAACATCAAAAATCAGTGATCACAGATCACCACAGCAAAAATAAAAAAAGTGAAAAAGTTTGAAATATTGTGAGGATTACCAAAATGTGACATAAAATCATGAATAAATGTAAGAGAAAAATGACATAAATAGACTTGCTCAATGTCGAGTTGTCATAAACCTTTAATTTGTAAAAACACAATATCTATGAAATGCAATAAAGTATAACATAATAGAAGGTGCATTGACATAGTGAATAATATAGTATACCTAAAACATATTATTATGTATTTAAGGAAGTATGTAATAGTTATATACTATATATATATGCATATGTACATTTAATGTATAAAAGTTATACAATGTGCTCAGATAGTAAAATATCTGCCTGCAATGGAGGCA